>NW_010965122.1:1382253-1391419 GCF_000463585.1 Tarenaya hassleriana
AACATGCGATTAAAAACTTTTAAACGTGATAAAAAAATAACAAACATAATATAAAAAGAAATTCTATGATATAATTAATTTAAAACCTATAGAAAAAAAATCAATATGTTCATATACAAACAAAGGTTTAAAAATATATATATTTGAAAACTTCTACACTTTCTAAAATGTAAACTTATATATATATGATGTAATATAGTTAAGAAATTCAAAACTCCCGTCACTTTAAAAAGTTTAATTGGAACCAATATATAAAAGTTCATCATTTGGTTCAAATATATATATATATATATATATTTAGGCACACATATTTATAAGGTATAGAGAGGTAAAATTTTGGTTTAGAAAAGAAGATTAGAAAAAACAAAAAAAATTAACGGGCCTCAAGCCCGGTCCGAGACCCGACTGGCCCGGCCCGACCGGCCCGTAGCCCATTTGGCCCGAGGCCCGAAAGCCCGAAGTTTAATGAGCCTACATTTTTTAGGCCCATGTCCTTATAATTTTCGGGCGGGCTCGGGCCGGGTTTCGGGCTCCGGGCTTAATTGACATCCCTACATATCCGATATCGGTTTCACAGCTGGATTGTCGGTGGGCGACGAATGAAGGATTGACATATATGATTTAATATATTTATTCTTTAATCAGAGATCGTTTAGTGTGTTGATACAAAAGATACAAGAGAGAACGATAATTAATACGAATGTATAAGATTTGAATGTATCGATTAATAATTGGATATCATTTAAACCGTCTATAAAAGAAACACACTTGTGGATCCAAGATGAGTTATACCTTTGATTATGAAGACGAAGTAGTCCAAGAAGCCCAGCGAATGTCACGCGTTAGGTCGGCTGTTGCTTCCAAAGTTTCCTCTGACTTCGCGTCAAATGATCTCGACCGCGAATATTTGTCCACTTTTTGTCTTTTTGGTACAATATGATGATATTCTTTTGTTGAAACGTACGCGCGAAAGAAATGACTCTGTCAAACGGCGGAGTGTTCGAAGATGGATAGATGCTCATAAGTCCTCCATTGGTTACTTGACAGACACAGACTTGACTACTGATATTCCTAGTGAATCTTTTTTAGCTTATGGTTTTAATATTTTGATCGATTGTAATTCTCCCAATTTCATCCTCGTTTTTACTCTATTTTGGATGTAACTCAGTGTAATCGCCAACATATATATATATATATATATTGTGTTTGTGGGTTGGATTAAGCTCGAACAAAAAAGAGTTGTAATTCACCATATTTACAAGTGAATATAATCAGTGGGTTGTTGAAGAATGCGTATTCGTTTACTTTTTCAGGTAAGATACTAAATCTCGAAACAATCTGAAATTTTTTTTATTTGTCTCAGTTATTCGAAATATGAAATATGCAGGCTTTTTTGATGATTCAATTCGAAAACTGATGGATTATGTGGTTAGGGACTTGGCTAGGAGAAGATATGATACACGCCTTGGCTCGGAGAGGATGGAACAAGGCCGAATCACAGTCTCTCGCACTTCACAGAGAAGGCTCTCGAATTTGCATTCGGATTGTGGAAAAAACGAAGGGGAATTGGATGGATCTTAGTTTCAATCACCGGCTCTAAGAGGCTCTCGAATTCAAAACTAAGAAAGGGAAATGGAATGGATCGAAGGGGAAGCAAAGGATAGTAGACCTCAGACACATCAAGGCTTGAGTTCGGACACACCAAACTCATGATCTCGGACACACCGAAGATCGGGATAAATTTCGGACAAACCGAAGAAGAGTTTATAAAACTCGAAATGTTTGAGACATTATTCTAAATTGCGACGGAAAATTCCGTCGCAAGTTTCGTCGTTACGTGAAGGGTTTTTTTTGCAATAATGATGGTTTCATGTTTTTCCCTTTTGATTTGATTAAACTGCGCATTCATCATGTCTCTTCTGGTACGTTTCACACTTTTAGTTTCTTCATGAATCAACTCCAATGTTTTTCACGTCTCCTTGGCAATTTTGCGACCTTGAATCTGCTTAAACTCATATGGATCTATTGTGTTGAAGATTATAGTAAGAGCTTTGACATTTAGTGCTGAAGTTTTCTTCTCTTGCAGTGTCCACTAAGCACTCGGTTTGATGATCTCTTTCCAATCAGTGAACACTTTTGAAAATTCTTATCCTTCTTCCATAACATTCCAAGCATCTTCATCAATACTTTTGACCAGATTTATTATCTTCATTTTTCAATATCTATAGTTGCTCGAGTCGAATGATGGTGTCTTTCCTGGCGTTTGAAATTTCTTGAATGTATGCATTATGCGTCACGTAGCCTGCACTGATACGAGAAGAAATTATCTTACGACCGGTGACCGAGCTCTGATACCACTTGAAATAACTGATGCACTCAGATGCCACTCAATCGATTCTATTCATTTATAGGAATTTCGCATATACAACTTGTTTCTTTTGAAGTAGCAATGCGCACCACAATATTTTCCATGAGTGCTAGCCTCCTACATACCCAAGGTTCGTTATGTCGGATTTTACTCAATTCCCTCTCAGATATATATATATCTTACTTATAAAACAGAAACTTTCACCAACGCTTGCACTCGTTTTTCTACGATTTTTTTCTATTAAACTCTGTATTTCTCAGCCTTCATACTTCTTTTATATACATACGTCCATATCTATTCAGATTTATTATCACCTTATTGTTTATTTGTCTTTATCTTTTAACTACAAGGTTGTTAGTTCTTGATTGTCTTTATCTTTTATTTCTAAGGTTGTTATCTTTTCCACAAAATCAAATTTTGAGATTTTTTCTAGATTCCCTACATAAACCACCTTAATAGATATATTTTTATTTTTCAATTTTTATATATATATATATAATTTATCGTTTACCAAAAAAAACCGTCTATAAAAAAAGGTTGTACATATTCTAATCGTTAATAATTGACCCTTCACAAAAACTAGAAACCCTTATCCATATTCACATTAAAAAATAATAATAATGATTAAGGATGTCAAATTGACAAAATTTAAGGGAAAATAATTCCCAGAAAAGGACCATAAAACCCGTTGACTTCAAAAACTTTTCAATAAAACGTGCAAGCAACCCATAGCTTCTTCTCCGACTAAAGAAAGCCGCCATGAACACGTCGGAGCCACCGGACTCAGGCTGGCTGATGAACACCGGAAAAGTCGCCGGATTCGTATACGGAATCGGGATCTCCATCGGAATCCTCCTCCTCATCACCACAATCACCATCGCCTCCTACTACTGCACCCGCAACCGCCTCTCCGCCTCTCCCATGACCACGTCCAGGAACCGCCGCCGGAGACAGACCGAAGCCTCCGTGGAAGAGCCCTTCGACCGGTTTGACCTGACGGTGGGGCAGATGTCGTCGTCGGGTTTGAACGAGGATACGATCAAGAGCTTGCCGAAGCTTCCGTACGAGGAGGCGAGAGAGAGCTACACTGGAAAACGGGAGGGGAGTATTAGAACTACGACGCTGTCTTGTTCGATATGTCTTGCGGATTACAAGAGCAAAGACATGATTAGGGTTTTGCCTGACTGTCATCACCTGTTTCATGACAAGTGCGTTGACCCTTGGTTGTTGTTGAATCCTACGTGTCCTATTTGCCGGTCTTCTCCTTCACCGTCTCCGGTCGCCGGAGTTTTCCCTCGGGGATTAAACTGAGGAATGAGATCATTTTTTTTAAAATACGTACGGAGCAAAGAGAAGTTGTTTAAACATAGCAATGAATTGGTGTTGTTTTCTTCTATTAATAATGTTCATGTGTTCAAAAAAAAAAAAAAAAAAAAAAAAGGTGGGGCGTTATTACAATCAATTTTAATATTAAATTAAGTTCATTTTATTTTGTTTCAGTTTCGGTATAGATTCAAATTTTATTGATAAAACATTTTATTTTTTTGATAAATTTTCAATTTTTTATTTTATATCTAGTTCATTTTTTATATTTATACACGTTTGTATATGTATGTACGCATGTAATTTTACTTGTATTTTTTTAAATGTAATGTGGCCACGTCAGATTTTTTTATTTTCACGTCAGAGGCTAACGGCAATATTTAATACTGTTTGGGAGAAATCTTATGCCGACAAACTCACGCTAGAAAACTCACCTACGAAATCTCAACCGTTAATATCTATACAGAGGCCACTCATAAACGACGTCGTGATTTCTCGATATTCCTTGAGAATCCGCATTGAGTGAAACTCGCATTTTGTCCTTGTTCTTTGGCTTCCTCGATAATATTCATCTCCAACTCGAATTTGCTTCTTCTTTTTTGCTTCGAGAATCTATCGATTATGTAGAAGATCTCGATTTTCTCTGTTAAAAAAAAAAAAAAAAAAAAAACAAGGTGGGGCGTTATTACAATCAATTTTAATATTAAATTAAGTTCATTTTATTTTGTTTCAGTTTCGGTATAGATTCAAATTTTATTGATAAAACATTTTATTTTTTTGATAAATTTTCAATTTTTTATTTTATATCTAGTTCATTTTTTATATTTATACACGTTTGTATATGTATGTACGCATGTAATTTTACTTGTATTTTTTTAAATGTAATGTGGCCACGTCAGATTTTTTTATTTTCACGTCAGAGGCTAACGGCAATATTTAATACTGTTTGGGAGAAATCTTATGCCGACAAACTCACGCTAGAAAACTCACCTACGAAATCTCAACCGTTAATATCTATACAGAGGCCACTCATAAACGACGTCGTGATTTCTCGATATTCCTTGAGAATCCGCATTGAGTGAAACTCGCATTTTGTCCTTGTTCTTTGGCTTCCTCGATAATATTCATCTCCAACTCGAATTTGCTTCTTCTTTTTTGCTTCGAGAATCTATCGATTATGTAGAAGATCTCGATTTTCTCTTTCGCTGTGTCTTTTTGCCTCATCCCCATGATTGCCCAAGCCATCGATGTCCATTACTGCGGTAAATTTCGTCTGGTTCCCCGAGAATTTGATCGCTTTCGTTACGGTATTTGATCGATTTTAGCTACTGATAGGATGATGAATTGGGTTTTCGAGATAGTGGTTGATTATCTTGATTCTGCTCTGAAATCCGACGGATGGTTGAGAAAAATCACAGATTTCTTAAGCTTCAATGTCTGATACTTTGATTCAGCTCTGAGACACGATGGTTACGTTCCTAGTTGTTAATTGGAAGTGAAAACTGAAAAGGACTTCTTGTCTTTGAATATGTCTGGTTTTTGTTGCTGTTGATTGCAGATAACAACGCAGTCAAGGTGAAAAGGGTTGACATCTCGCCATATCCAATCGTTGCCTGCAACTTTCAGTATCTTCGCCATCACAGGTAGCTTCATCTTTTTACTTAGTACCCTTTTAACATTTTTGGCTAGAATCTATACGAATGCACAAAAGATCTTTGCTTGGTCGAGGCCCTTTTGATGATGTTTCATACCATGATATGATTGTATATGCAGTTGCTTTTTGTGTTTTCTTGTCTGAACTGTGTTGGATTCCTGTTTCGAGATCCGTGTTATTGGTCTCAGTTGTTGTTTAACAAGTAGAAATCTGCCTCTTTTCTTCATGTAAAAGGCATCTGTTTTAACGGGCGTTCCACTTCGTTTGCGTGCTTCTTACAAAGGCCGTGCGATCTCAAGGGGAAAGCTGGTGATTGAAGTTTCATACTTTTGGATGGCGTATTCACTCCGAGACATATGACCTTTGTGATGAGACGACTTGTCCTTATTAAGAGATATGGAGAAGATTACATATTAGGTAATCTTTTCGAATTTTCTCCATATCTCTTAATAGTCCTGTGACAATGAGAGATTTTGTGGTCTCACACTCGCAAGTTCTTCCCGGATACACGCCACCTGTAAGTTGATTTACTTGATCCATGGTTTTGATCATTTGCTAAGTTAAAGAATTTTGCAAGTGAGACATACCGATGCATCGCGGTTTTCTACCATGTATTCGAATTTTGTTACCCTTTCGGTATCGTTAGCCTCGTTTTACTGACTCGGGCATGGAACGGAATCAAGAACTTAATGTAAGATTACAATTCTTAAGCTTCTTAAGTCATGATCAACCATATGATCAATCATAATGCATAAATAAATTGATACTGAATCGCATCATATACCTCTGACCATTGATGTATCGTTGTAGAAATGGACCGAAATTTTAGATCTTCTAAACCTACGTTAATATATGACCGGGTCTAATGGAAGTTTTAAAACAGTAAACTTCCAACAATAGGAAGTCCTACACTTAAAAAGTCTTGTATTTCTGCATGACAAGCTCTTTCTTTCTTGTAGGTTCTTCATATGCTTGATGCAGACGAGGAGCATGCATCAAGTTTTCATTCAGACAGTCAAGCAATTCGTTAATTACTTTTAATAAATAAATCAAACCCGTTTATACATTTTCATTACCTTAACCCATTTATACATTTTCAATTATACAAATTTATTCTGTTCTATAATAATTGTCTGAAATAAGAACCAATGTTAATCGGTTAGATTTGGTTCGGTTTTAGTGTTGGTTCGGATCAGTTCAGTACCACATAAGAACCAAAACTTGATATATTGCATATAAATCTATATATAGGGGAAACTCCCGGTGAGTTGGCAAGGAGTATGATCAACATACCGAGAGGTTGAGGGTTCGGCTCTTGAATTAAAAAATCGCGCATGGTTTGCGCCTAAGGCGCACAAGCGCAAAGGAAATCGCATCATGTTATAAAAATAAGGCACTCAACAGAAGGCGGTAGAGAGGTGCGCCTTATGACGCGTGAAGCGTGAAGCGTGACGCGTCGCTTTTTTGGTAGCAATTAAAGAGATTAAAGAGTGTTGAATAATATTAAAGTATTTCCTCGTAAATCTGTAAAAAGACTCCGAATAAAACAAAAAAAATTCGGTCAATTTGTCATAATAGATATTGACTACAATTAATTGTTATATAATATATATATATAGTAGCTATTGCTTCACGTCGTGAACATGTGCTTTTTTTTCTGTTTCGCGTTAAAAAAGAAAGACAAACACTTCTTTTCTCAATTGCTTGAGAGTTTTGTAGACAAGTGGCTCATTTTTTTCTCCATTGCTTGATAGGTATGTAGTGTAGATTTTATTTTCTATTTTTCATATAATAAAATATGTTCACATATAATAATTATGTATATCACTGAGTATAGATTTTCTATTCAAACTATTTGCTGATGGAGTGCGTGGATTTTTTAAAAATCGTGTAATGCCTCGTATATATGTTCAAGTTTGTTTATATAAATCTTTTAATAATTATGTTTTCTTTTTATTTTCTAGTGATTCTAGTAATGGATTCGGGAAACAGTTCGGGAAAATATACCACAAATATTTCTGACCCAGCGCGAAAGTATGGTACTCCAAATCCTAGTAATCGAAATAATTTTTTATGCAATTTCTGTCAAAAAGTTACTAAAGGAGGAGTTTATCGGTTGAAACAACATTTAGTTGGAGGATTTAGAAATGTGATCAAATGTTCTCGTTGTCCCGAGCATGTGAAAATAGAAATATCAGATTTTATGGAGAAAAAAACATCTTTAAAGATTGAAAGTCAAATGATACCTCGTGAATTTGAACTGGTTGGTGACTTGAATGGGGAAGAAGAGGGAGCTTTTGTCAACAAAAAACAAAGAACAAAGGGGCCAATGGATATGTTTTCAATCCTAAAACTGATCCGAAGAAAGATGGGAATGAAGTCTATAAAGCCATTGACAAGAAGCTCAGGGAGAAAACTTGCAGGTCAATAGCAAGATTTTTTTACGATAATGGAATTCCGTTCAATGCAGCTACCAGCCCAAGTTATGCAGAAATGTGGGAATCTATTGGACAATACGGTCCAGGGTTGAAACCACCATCCATGTATGAATAATTAAGAGTTCCACTTCTTGTTCAAGAAGTAAGTGATACAGAGGTATATTTGAATGAGCACAAGAAGGAGTGGGCACAAAAGGATTGCTCAATTTTATCGGACGGGTGGCGTGATTCGATTGCTAATAAGGATATCGTAAACTTTCTTGTTAACTCTCCAAAAGGTTCGGTTTTCCTTAAATCAATTGATGTCTCAGAAATTGTAAAAGATGCCAATTTATTATATCATTTGCTTGATGAGATTGTCGAGGGAGTGGGCGAGAAAAATGTGATCCAAGTGGTGATAGATAATGCTTCTAATTATGTCAAAGCAGGTAAACATTTTTTTTATTTTTTAGTTTTATTTATCTAAATATTTTTAATAATATTTTTTGTTAACTTGTAGGAAAATTGCTTGAAGCAAAACGATCACATATTTTTTGGACTCCGTGTGCAACACATTGCATCGATCTCATGTTGAAGATATCGGAAAAATTCCAAAGATAAAAAATGCAATAAAGAAGTGCATGCACATGAATGGCTATATATATAATCATGTTCCGCTTGTGAACATGATGAGGCGATTTACAAGTCAAAGAAATTTGTATAGGCCCACAATCACCAGGTTTGCTATATCATTCATCACTCTTTCGCAGTACCACAAACAAAAAAATAATTTGAGGAAAATGATTACTTCATAAGAATGGAACGAATCCAAGTGGTCAAAAGAAACGGGAGGTAGAAGATTGACAACATATCTTTTGCAAGAGAGTTTTTGGAGGGATGTGCTTTATGCTCTTAAGTTGACAGGACCTCTTGTTAAGGTTCTCAGGATTGTTGACGGAGAGAAAAAACCACCGATGGGTTATATTTATGTAGCCATGGATAGAGCTAAAGAGACAATTGCTTCGAGTTTTAGATTGAAAGAGGAGCATTACAGTGAAACATTTGAGTATATTGATAGAAGATGGGAATGCCAACTTCATCGATCTTTGCATGCAGCCGGTTATTTTCTAAACCCAAGTCTCCATTATGATAATCCAGACGCAACTTGTGAAGAAGTTATGAAGGATATCTACGAGTGTATTTCCAGATTGTCGCATTCTTTCGATACGGAAAATCTAATAATAAAAGAATTAGCAGAATATAGATCTGCAAATGGTCTATTTGGTTTACCGGCAGCCATTAGACTAAGGAATACACAATCTCCAGGTATCAAATTTTAAAATTTAAGATATATATTATATTACTTGTGTTATATTAGGAATTACTAACATTTTTTTTTTTACA
>NW_010965122.1:1392659-1430678 GCF_000463585.1 Tarenaya hassleriana
AGAGTTTTTGGAGGGATGTGCTTTATACTCTTAAGTTGACAAGACCTCATTCATCACTCTTTCTCAGGATTGTTGACGGAGAGAAAAACCCACCGATGGGTTATATTTATGCAGCCATGGATAGAGCTAAAGAGACAGTTGTTTCGAGTTTTAGATTGAAAGAGGGGAATGCCAACTTCATCGACCTTTGCATGTAGCCGGTTATTTTCTAAACCCAAGTCTCCATTATGATAATCCAGACACAACTTGTGAAGAAGTTATGAAGGGTGTCTACGAGTGTATTTCCAGATTGTCGCATTCTTTCGATACGGAAAATCTAATAATAAAAGAATTAGCAGAATATAGATCTGCAAATGGTCTATTTGGTTTACCGGCAGCCATTAGACTAAGGAATACACAATCTCCAGGTATCAAATTTTAAAATTTAAGATATATATTATATTACTTGTGTTATATTAGGAATTACTAACATTTTTATCAAATTTTAAAATTTAAGATATATATTATATTACTTGTGTTATATTAGGAATTACTAACATTTTTTTTTTTACATTTTTATAGCGGATTGGTGGATTTCTTTTGGATCTTCTACTCCCCATCTCCAAAAGTTTGCTACAAAGATCCTTAGTCTCACTTGCAGTGCCACTGGTTGTGAAAGAAATTGGAGTGTTTTTCAACAAGTAAGTAATATCTAACATTCTTTTTATTTGTATTAAATTAAATTATGTATTTTTAATATGTTTTAAATTTGATTTTCAGATTCACACAAAGAAGAGAAATAAGTTAGAACAAAGTCGATTAAATGACTTGGTTTATGTCAAATATAATCGAGATTTTGAAACGGCGACACAACATGAATGACACCAAAGATCCTATTATGTTGGAACATATTGATGAAAGTAATGAATGGCTAATTGGTAGAATGAAAGGTAGCTCAGATGAAGACAATGATTTTGTGTTTAGTGGTGATGATGGCCTCACGTGGGGTCAAGTTGGTAGAGTTGCTGGAGCCCATGATCCTAGTTATCATACTAGAGGATCAACAAGTGCAAAAAATAGTACTACTTCTTCCTCGTCAATTCATAAAGGAAAGGGTATTGTTTATTCCGATGAACAGGAAGAAGATATCGGGGAAGTGGAAATTGGCCGCTTGTTAACCTAGATCTCTCTCTCTCTCTCTCTCTATATATATATATATATATAATGATAATTGTACCACTATTTCTAATGGGTAACTAGCGACGGTTTCTTGCTATAAATGAAAGAAGATGAAGCGATGACGAGAGGAGACAGGATAATGCTAAGAGGATTAAAGTTCCATGGCTTCCACGGAGCAGTTCCTGAGGAGAGGGCGTTAGGTCAGATATTTATGCTCGACATCGATGCTTGGATTTCTCTCCGAAACGCTGGTTGTTCCGACAACTTGGGAGATACCGTTAGTTACGTCCACATCTTCAGATTATAATTCTGCTATATTATATAATATTATATATACACACACACATCACTGACCATGTGATGCTTGAATCCTTGATCATATTGGCACTAGATAGATACCCTTTTGAGGAATTCTTCCATTGGCATACATCATGAACGTTGCTTTGTTGCATCATTCTAAAGCATATTTTACCAGCATTATGTTTTCCGGACATGAATCCTCATTCTATTTGGTTCGTTGAATGGATAATTTCGGCAGCATAGCGAAAGAAATCGTCGAGGGTCCGCCGAAGAATCTTCTAGAATCTGTTGCAGAGATCATCGCAGCGAATATTCTGAAAATGTTCTCTCCTATAACGGCAGTCCCAGTGAAGCTATGGAAGCCGAATGTTGCAATTGTTCAGGTCCATGCCGGATACTTTTTTTTTTTTTTTTGTTAAAAGGCTGTATGTATATATATTAAAAAAAGTTTACAAGTGCCACATAGTGCGGAGTACAGGTAGTAGTTGATAATTAATAGAATGGAAATGAATGTCAGACTCTAAACAATCCGACAACATCGACGCTAGGAGAACCAGAGTTGAATGCTGGTGCTAGCAAGTTCTGGCCTTTGCGGCCGTAATGAAGCAATTCGCAGTCGGAAAGTACTGTCAACAACCTTCTTGATCGCCGTTGTGTCGGAGTACAAATGTTGATGAAGCCTGGTATTCCTTTCTTTCCAAATTGAGTATGACACAATCTGCCATAATACTAGCAATGTCTACCTTCCGATTTTACATCCTTGCAACCTTCGAAACTCATCAAGTAGGTGTGCCCAGCACATTGACACAGGAGAGAAGCCTATCTTCGACATCGCCCAGGATAGGATTTCCGTGGAGAATGGACAAGTGAAGAAAAGATGGTCTCGGTTTTCCGGCGACAAGTTGCAGAGGGCGCATAGTGGATCTGTTTGAATGCCCCAAGCAAGCATGCGGTCCTTGGTCGGACACCTGTCCAGATCAATCAACCAACACATGAAAGCATGCTTAGGTAAGTGGAACTTGAACCAAATCTGTGATGATCTGATTGTTGTATTTTGGTCGATGAGTGTCTTCCAGATATCCATAGCTCTGAATGATCCAGTAACTTTGCCACAAATAACCCAATTCGTGGTGTCTGGAGAGGTAGAGATGCTGAGGGTGAGTAGGAAGGAAGTCAGGAGGCAGACTGTCTCTGATCTAGGTCTTGCTATGGTCCATCTTCCGTCAACTTGAGCTTCTGCCACTAGAGCATTTCGGTGAATTGCGAGTTGTGTTGGGCCTGTGGGACCAAATATGTCAATGAGTGTGTCCAGCGGAGTCCATAGGTCATCCCAAAATCGGATGGATTCTCCACTCCCCACTGTGATGCGCACAAAAGTTTTTGCCCAGTGCCGAAGCTTGAGAAGTTTCCGGAATGTCCAGGTTTGTGCCGAAGAAGGCTTGACCGACCAGAACGTGTGTCGGATACTTAGGAGGCATGCCGGATACTTAGGTGTCGGAATGTCCAGGAGGCATGCCGGATACTTAGGTGTCGAGATTATTCGATACCGAAACCCTAATTGAATTCACCACATGTTCCCTCGTCAATCTTCGATATTCGAAGCTATTGCTTTTATGTATTCTCTCATTCTTCTTAGCCGGTTTTAGTCTCTTAATTTGTTTGGTTTTGTGTCTTGGAATATATTTAATGATTATGTGGGTGATCAACATTTTAATCAAAATTTGATGTGAAATGTTATAAATTCGGCGCATTGTATAAATTAGGGTCAATTTTGTGAACTCATAAAATTATGGATCCCTAATTGATATTTCGAATAAGTTATACAGTACTAAATTCCACAGTTCTTTGTTAATGTATATTCGACATGTTGTAAGATTAATGCGTATTCCGCATAAATGTTAAAACATTTTTCAGTGTAATGGACGGAATAGAACCAAACCACAAACCTTATTTTGTTCCTTTAATATTAATTGCACAAAAATCCTTGTATACTTTATAATGTTCAGAAAATGTCTCATATTTTCTAATTAAAATTCCGCGACCTTGGAAAAATTATCATATTTTCTAATATGACCCCCTTTACCAAAAGAAGAACAATAAAAGAGAAAGTTATCGAAATTTTCAAATGAATATATAATTTTTATATAAATAGATCAATTATTTGAAATTTTCATACATATACTGAAAAAATTCATGAATACGCACTCCTCAACAACCCACTGATTCTATTCACTTGCAAATCAAATTTTTCTACAAGACTTTTAGTTAAAACACAAATACTTAGAATGAACTAGTCACGTCAATCCTAACATATACATTAATTTTAAAATGTTTCCTATCAAATTACTAATAATGTTAAATATATAGAGGATATCTATCAAAACTTTTAAGATAGAAATATCTCATTGTTTTTAATTATTATTTTCAAATATATATTTACGCTTTCATTTAATGTTAAATTCTAACGACTATTTATATGTTAAATTTGTATATTTATATACCGATTTTAAATATTTATCATGTTTATATAAAAAAAATCACAAATTTATTTGATACTTGTTTATAATTTACATACTTTTTCCTAGATTTTCTAAAATTAAGAAAATAAAATAAAATTTTTTGTCACAAGAAAATGACATAGTTGGGAAAAATTGATCAATTACGTTATTTTTTTTTCTTGTCATTTAATTATTAACACATGGAAAACACCTCATTGCAATTAATCATTACACACAGACGATGACCCCACAACACCTAATAAGTTCGTGTCCTGTGGGGTCTCCCCTCAATAATGCAACAGCCAACCAACCATACTCACCACCACTCATTGATTATACATATATATATATATATATATATATATGATGATCATGATCATGTTGATGATGGTGATGATGGCATGGTAGCAAGGACAGTTCCATATGGACATATTCTTTGCCATACATCCAAAAAGGAAAAAAAAGAGAGAGATCCTTAAGGCCAAAGAAAATCCCTCTTTATGATGATCATAATCACACAACAAAGTAATTAAAAAAATGATTAATATATATATATATAACACTAATTACAGTATTCATAATCAAAACCAAACAAAAAAAAAAAACCCAACAACAATCTCTTCTCAATCCATGGACTGATTCCATGATTCCTCCTTATTGCATTTCCTGGCTTCTCCCTATCACCTGCAGATGCAAAAACAATGATCATTTATCATTTATCATCCATTCAAGAACGAAATAAAATCGCGAAAACGATCATACGAATCCTAACCTTTTGAATGTGTTTACAGATGTATCGGAAGTTTTCGTCTTTTTCTATATATCGACGTGAATTCACCGGCACGATGAAAGATACGAGTCTCGGCGGCCAAAAGCTCCGAGCATTCGACATGCTGCTTCCAGCAACTTTCCTGTTTGTGAATTGACAAACATTAAGATCTTTATTTGACAAAATCAATCATATGATCTGTATGCATAATTGCCATGTGATCAAATAATCGGTTTCGATAAAAAAAAAAAACATGGAGAAGGATGGAAACGTGAGAAGATTCCTATTAGACAGCTTGGTCTGAAGCAGAACAGATATGTTATGGGGGAAGCTTCGATTCTTGTCCTCCCCTTTGATATCTCCTAATATTCCTCCTAAATCGCTATAGATAGGCATCGGATTCTAACGTCGTTATCATTGCCCTTTCAATCCGAGTGAAGGGTCGCGTGATATTTTCCCGAACACCAGAGGTTGCTTCCTCGGGAAGCAACCGAACTACAGAATCTAGAACTCGGAAACCCTAACTTGCAGCAAAAGCAACTTCTCTTTCGGGGCAAAAGATTGAGCTTTTAATCAGACTACGACAAACTAGTAATGCCGCTACCCTCCATTGAACAAAGATCAAAGCATCAAGAAACTCGATTTCGACAAAGGAATTGACAAAAAAAAAAAAACCGAATCTCTCTAGCCCTAGAAATCTCAATCTCTACCAGTTCTAAGTCCCTAACTCAAACTTGATTCTGAGCACTCAAAACACAACAGGTTCAATCGAGGAAATGGCGAAAAAACGCACCTCTTCTCGGCTGCACAACTTTCTTAACGGCACTGCTCGGTTTCTTCTTCACTGTCTCGGTCTCAGTCTCCTCCTCGGTGAATAGAACCCCATCAATCCCCTGAACCGAAATCCGACCGTCTGTATAAATGTCGGGATCGAACAAGTACGCAGACCGATCACCATGTCCGAATTTCACAGACCCATCAGCTTCTTGAGCCAAGACCTTATGCGGAAATCGCAATGTATCATACTTCACCTTCCCGAATCTCCGGACCGAATTGTACATGCTCTCCTCTGTTTGGTACTCTGGTATTATATGGTAATACATTATCTGCTCCGGAGCTCCTGGTTCGCTTAACTGGTCCGTCGTCAGCTTCGCCATGGCCTCGTCGTTCGGAGCTAACACCGTTAAGACATAACCCTCCGACACCAGTCTCCCCATCTCCGTCGCCAAGGATGTCAGATTCACAAGTATGTCGGCCATTTCGTTGTACCCACCGTAATGTAACAGAGTCTGGATGAAATCCTTCACCTGAGCCTCTCCGTTGAAGTGGTGGTGACGACCTCCCGGTCCCGGCGCCGGCGCCGGAGCTAGAGACGGTCCCGGAGCCATGGCGTCGTAGATCGGAAGCACCGGCGGAGCTCCAGCCGGGACGGAAGCGGCGGATGGTTTCTTGAGGCGGTGGGTTCTTGGGTCAACCTCCGGAGCTCCGGTGGGTAAGACGGCGGATATTGACCGGAGACTTCGCCGGCGGTTGAAGCTCTCTTGGACAGAGCGAGGGATGAGAAGCCGCTCGATCCCGTGGATCACGCCGTCGGGTCGGGTCACGTCGTCGGGTCGGATGACCTCAGCCGAATCCACCATTCTCTTGCCGTTTTTCTCGGTTCTAGTCAGACGCACATTGTCTTCTCCTAGCGTCTCGTGCCTGATACGATCCGAGTCCTGGTCGGGCCACTGGTGAGATCCGACCCGTTTGGGGAGAATGTGGAACATGAGAAGGGTCTGTAGGGATTTGAGGTTGCCGGGTTCGAGCAAGAACCGCTTGAACTCAGGGTCGAGCTCTCGCTCGAGAGCTTCGTTGCGAGGTGCGAAAATGGTGATATTGTGTTGACCGACGGCGTCTTCGAGGGTCTGGAGAAGAAGGGCTTTCTCGACGAGCTCAGCTAGCTCTGTGTAACGAGAATCGAGGAGAGCGACGAGGACGGAGTTGGAATTGATCTGACCCGACCCGGATGAGGAATTTCGACCCGACTCCGGATTCGGTTTCAGGGGCAATGCAGACGAGGCCGTGAAGAGGAGGAGGGAGAGAATGGCGGCGGCGGAGACACCATAGATGTGGCTATCCATGGCGCTCTTCACGATTTGGGTTTATCTTTTTGTCTTTCGCTGATCAGAAAGAAAGGAGGAGAAAAAAAAAGTTTTTTTTTTTGGAAGAGAGAGAGATTGCGAGTTCTGTGTTCAGTAATAGCAACTGGTTTTTGTGGGTTTTCGGAC
This sequence comes from Tarenaya hassleriana, assembly GCF_000463585.1. Taxonomy (NCBI): domain Eukaryota; kingdom Viridiplantae; phylum Streptophyta; class Magnoliopsida; order Brassicales; family Cleomaceae; genus Tarenaya; species Tarenaya hassleriana. The sequence goes on from NW_010965122.1 coordinate 1,399,655, forward strand.
AGGCTGGTGATGGGACCCACACGGTGTCGGAAAATTTTCTCGTCACGTTGGCTTCCGACCGGCTTGGCTTCGGCTTAACTATAACAAGTCATAAAATATTTTTTTATAATTCAGTATGAGGAAAAACATTTATAGCTAAATGATTATTAATTACGTTATTTGATTAAGAAAGATAACCTTTCACATTAAATTTAATAAAACGACATTTTGTTTGCGCAAAACAAAATGGTCAATTCCTAGTTGTTGGTTATATGTATATGTACTAGTGTCGATTATAATTATTTCCAACAACAAATACATATGGATGAGTTTAGAGGAGTTTAATGGAGTTTTTAGAGAAAAAAATGTTATATATTATATATATGTATATGATAATAGTATGTCATGGTTAAAGCCAATATTAAAAAAAAAAAGTAAACTTTTGGTATCTTTATCTTTATTTATAAGAAATGCATTGATATTTGACACGCTAACCGCATTAGGGTCAATGTGAAGAAACGTTAAAATATAAATACCGTGAAAAGAAAAGGTTGATTGGGAAACCCCGTTCATTAAAAGTAATTATCAACCATCAATTATTTTTTTTCAACTTTTAATTTAAATTCTCATAAAAATATTAATTTTAGTATTTTTATGGTTAAAAAGAAATTGACAACAAAATTTCTTTCAATCAATTGTTTATGTCAAAATTTTCAGAGAAAAAAAGTTGATAATGATATTTAATAAATAAAAAAGGCGAGAGATATGAACACGTGGCCTTAAGAGAAGTTGTCGGTGTCTGACCTAAACATCCCTCTTTTTTTTTTACTTATTTATTTATTGTTATTTTTAGTTTCTCTTTTTTTCTACTCTAAGCTTGAACTGAACCACCACCCTCACGCGCCTTCCGTTGGCGCGTGCACTTCATAATAAAAAACGGCGACGTTTCCAGTCGAGCTAGTCCGAAGTGCCTTGGGCCCGGTTCTGGTTTGCGTTTGTAAAACTAGTTTCGTAATTTTTTTAAATTTAATTAAGAAAATCAGGAATTTACAAAATTAAACCGTTGTAAATCATTAACTATATACAAATACAACGCACAAATTTCACATTATTAAAGCATCAAATCAGTAGAAATTTACCCTTCTCATTTGTGTTTGTGAAACTTTAATTTTTTTTTTTTTAATTAGGAAAACTCGAAATCGGACGAAATCAATTTGAGAAAAGTAATTTATTACAACCTGCAAAAGCTATCAAATCCGTATATAGACGGACGTTAAGATTACATATTTATTTATTTTGGTTAAATTGAATGTTGACCCGTGATCGAATTAGTAATGGAACGGGCATACCAATTACCAAACATGTTCTAATTTCTGTACTTTATTTTTATGTGTAACAGTCCATTGCGATCCACGTGTCCTCTTTATCAGCACTTTCTTGTTACAATTATTATAGTTTACATATAAGGAAGAATAAACATCAAAATAAAATGGAATAATACGTAAATAAATTTAAATTAAATCGGACCGAATCAAATAATATTTAAATTGAATGAATATAATACTTTGAACAGAATTAAATAAATCTGAAAGAATCTAATGAATATAAAAATAGTAGAATTAAAATTGAAAATCTTTTGAGAAAATAAATATTTTCTAATGAAGAATTCGTCAAAGAGTTAGTGACCATAATTTGTCAACCAGAAGAAAGAAAAAATATGAAAGCCACGCACACATTGGGCTAAGGCCCAATTCACTACTGTTTTTGGGCTTTAAATTTGTTGACAAATGTACATAGAGCGAGGAAGTAACTAGAACAACAGATCGTAATTACTAATATTTTTTTTTTCCATAAAATCACTAGAGGTCGGCGATTTTTTTATATTATCCGATTTTATTTAATTCCCGTATAAATAAATTCAAACTTTTTTATTTCAAAGTAATCGCGACGAATTCATATATACGCAAGGGTGATATTTTGATTATTAGTTGAACAGTCGAATCAAATCAAACAAAATATAATCGTAATGAAAATGAATCTAATATAAAACAAATAATTTTTCTAAACAAGAAAAAATTTAATTTGAATTGAATAAAAAATAATTGAAAATTCAAAAAATATTTTTGAAAAAATAAGTTTTTTACCAATAAAAAATCGAATTCGAACCTTGAAATAAAATCAAACAGAATCGAACCCAATTTGATATAACACCAAAATAGCTTAACTCGGATATATTCAAACTAATTTTCAATAGTTTTTGGATTAATGTATAAAACCATAAAAAAAATGATTTCAAATATTACATCATTTTCAGGATAGAGTTCAAAATCCTAACTTCTGATTAAACTGTAACAATAAAAAACCTTTCCCTTCGATCACACTCTTATAATCACTATTGGATTCGATTATTTTTATTTTTAAAAATATAATTACTATGAAATAGTTGTTATTTTGAATTTTCGGTTTTTGTAAATTAAAAAAAAAGTTTTTGATTTTTAGTTGATTTTTCCGCAGTTTTTCAAATTTTTGGAAAAACTAAATTTAAAAAATCTTGATTGATTGTTTTTTCAGATTCTAAAAACTATAAAAATAATTCATCCATTGAGTGTGTACATGCATGATAGATATCACATATATAATCATAAAATTTTTTAGTTTTTATTATGGATATGGTACGAATCATGGATCAAATTGAATTAGAATTCACACATCAAATATCATAGAAATTAGCATAATTGAAAAGGACACACAAATAAATAAATAAATAAATAGAAAACATCGTCTTTTGTCTTTACATTTCGCAATCATTGCCTCACGGCGACGGATTTCGACATTGTCGGTGACGGCGACACAGTTTCCCGTTGCGACGGACTTCGCCAGAATCCGGCGCCGTAAAATCTTTCCCACATCTCCTTCTCCAACGCCATCACCGCCGCATCTTCCTCCTCCTCCGCCGCCAGTATCGCCGCCATTGTCGACTTCCCGAATACCTTCAGCTCCAACAAATCTTCCTCCTCCTCGTCGGATACGTCCCTGCTCTCCAACGGATGGACCGCGAACTCCGACCTCCCGAACCGGTTGCGTCGGCGGCTGCGGTTATCCGGCGGCGGAGGAAGAAGCCCACTCTTCACGAGGCGTTTCCGGCGGCGGTGGCGGAGGGCTCGGCGACAGAGACCGGCGGGGACTTTGTAGACGGCGAGGAGGAGGAGCTTCCCTAGTCCGCAGGGACAGCAGCACCACACGGCGGCGCAACTCGCCGTCGTTCCACCGCAGAACTCCGCCGCCGTGGCTCCGCGTCGAGCTAGTCCGAAGTGCCTTGGGCCCGGTTCTGGTTTGCGTTTGTAAAACTAGTTTCGTAATTTTTTTAAATTTAATTAAGAAAATCAGGAATTTACAAAATTAAACCGTTGTAAATCATTAACTATATACAAATACAACGCACAAATTTCACATTATTAAAGCATCAAATCAGTAGAAATTTACCCTTCTCATTTGTGTTTGTGAAACTTTAATTTTTTTTTTTTTAATTAGGAAAACTCGAAATCGGACGAAATCAATTTGAGAAAAGTAATTTATTACAACCTGCAAAAGCTATCAAATCCGTATATAGACGGACGTTAAGATTACATATTTATTTATTTTGGTTAAATTGAATGTTGACCCGTGATCGAATTAGTAATGGAACGGGCATACCAATTACCAAACATGTTCTAATTGCACGACGAAGCCCTCGGTGTCGGCAAGGACTGGCTCCATTGGTGGAGCGGCCGTCTCCGGTTGTGCGATGATGTTTCCGTCGTACGGATGAGCACCGGCATCTGCCGCGCGACCTGCTTCAAGGGCATTGTCGTCGGAGGAAAAGGAAAATAAAAGAGAAACAGATTGTTCGATTCTGCGTCTGAAATCTTAGGGTTTTAGAATCGGAAGCGAAGATAAAGATCCTGATCTTCGTCCACTCCTATTCTCGGTCGATGGCATCAAAAACTCGCCGAGACACGAAATGGCCTGTTTGGGAGCCGAGAAAATCGTCAAGAAAATCGATCACTGTATCTCAGAATTCGAAGAAGAGAGAAGACCCAGATCATCTTCCGTGTCCAAGAAAAAAACCCAAAACCGGAAATCGGAAATCAAAAACCTCAGCATGCGCAGGACCGTGAAATCGGCGGCGGAGATACGTCGTAGAGAGAGAGAGAGACAGAGGCAGAGACAAGAGAAAGCAGAGAGATAAAGAAAAAGAGTCCGGCGGTCAGAAAAAGGACACAGAGTCAGCCGGTAAAATAGGCGGGAATTGTGAGATCCGACAGACGGTTCCCTTTTGAAAATTCGCAGCTGGGAAATCGTTATTGGTCCGAAACAGAGGGAGAAATGACGAGTTGAAGGAGAGAGAGTCCGTACGACAGATGTTTTGATTTGACTTTAAGGGAGAGAGAGAGAGTTGAAGGAGTTGTCTGCTATCTTCAGGTGGATACATACAGCTCTTGTAATTATAACTAATATTTATCTGTTTACTCTCAGATTTATGTTGACACTTCTATGTTTTTTTTTCAGTAATGTTTTTTTTTTCAATTTTAGTATTTATAATCTAATTTTTAAATAATTATTATTTTAGATTTTTTATTGATTATTTTAGTTCCTAAGAATATTTTCAAAATTAAGATTTTAATTACAATGGTACTGAAAATAAAAATACTTGTATCCCTCGGTGTCAAAACGAATCCAACACGTGAGCGTATTCATTATCGACTCGTGTGACAGCTCAGGATATCGTAGGAGGGTGGAGAGTGATCGCCGGTGCGAGAGGCATGGACAATGGGCGGCTCCTGACGAGCTTCTCGGTAGGGGGTACAGGGATGAAGCGGACGCACCGGAATGAGAGAGATCCGAGGGCTGTGTAGGTATGAGACTACACAGTCTAAGTCTAAGATAACTTAAATGAATTAATTGAGCTACTCATAACAACAAGATGCATCTACCTTTTCGGTTGCCTATCTCGAGAGAACTCCAAAGTTAAGCGTGCTGACCTTGGAGTAGTCTTAGGATGGGTGACCTCATGGGAAGTACTTTTCGGGATGTGTGCGAGTGAGGACAAAACACGCTAAAAGGTCTCGTGTTGGTGTGTGGGGACAACTCTATCATTCTGTAACGGCCTCGGGTCGTTACAAATGGTATCAGAGCCGGTTCTCTCCCAGTACGGTGTGGTTCGTGGACGAACCAGGCGGAAGCTGGTGGGCCTGTGACAGCCCAGGATACCGTAGGAGGGCGGGGAGTGATCGCCGGTGCGAGAGGCATGGACAATGGGCGGCTCCTGACGAGCTTCTCGGTAGGGGGTACAGGGATGAAGCAGACGCACCGGAATGAGAGAGATCTGAGGGCTGTGTATGTATGGGACTACACAGTCTAAGATAACTTAAAGGAATTAATTGAGCTACTCATAACAACAAAATGCATCTACCTTTTCGGTTGTCTATCTCGAGAGAACTCCAAAGTTAAGCGTGCTGACCTTGGAGTAGTCTTAAGATGGGTGACCTCCTGGGAAGTACTTTCCGGGATGTGTGCGAGTGAGGACAAAACACGCTAAAAGGTCCCGTGTTGGTGTGTGGGGACAACTCTATCATTCCGTAACGGACTCGGGTCGTTACAACTCATCACGAGTTGAGGCGAGCCACCATTTTTAAAAATCATTTTGAAAGGAGTCTATTAAATCAACTCTCCACAATTCGTTATTCATTGAGCTAGTTGGTTATATTCGCGACACAATTCGTGGGTCGATATATTAATTTTTAAAAAATTATATATATTTTTATAGTTTTATTTTTAAAATATATTATAAAAAATTAATATTTAATTTAACTTTTTATTAGTTACATATAATTTTTATATATTAAAATTTATATTTTAATATTTAAATTTATATTAAAATATTATTTTATTTGGTATTTTTATAATATATATAAAATATTATATTTGTTTAATTCAAAAAATTGGTGAGTTTGAATTAAAGTTTTTCTGACTCGTTTGAAAATCAATATGTCAAATTGAACTCAAAACAAATCGATTTATCACAAACCGAACCAACTCGTTTGATATTCTATTTATATCTATCCACCCGGGTGAAAAAAAATTCTTTAAAAGAAAAAAAAATTATTGAAAAGTTTAAAATTCATGCTATTTATGTTTTTTTTTAGTTTTTTAAATATTATTTATACCCTTAACCATAACTACACTGAATATTATATCCACAACTTGAGTTGAAATCAATATAGGGAAAGTTTCTCTCGAGTAGAGGCTTCAAAGGTATTGGACGACGTCGTTGCGAAGCTCAATTCTAACACTAGAACGACGGTTTGGTAATTGACTACTCCTGGATTTGTCATAAGTCTGAAGGTTCGGGAGATGAGTATGTTAACGTCTTCTTCTTCATTTGTTATTGGTTGTTGTTGTGTTGTAACCCTAATCCATCCGTTGTTCATCAATAAATCAATCCCGATCTTCCCGAGATGTAGGGCCAAGCACACCGCTTGATCCGTACTCGTAGACCGCTGTGCATTATTTCGTTTTGTGTTCTGGTACTGTTTGTAGTCGAATCTGATCTTACCAAGTCACATTCTCACCTTATTTTTGTTTCATTTAGGAGCATATTCGGAGTTGGACGATTGGGAAGGCTAGATTATACAACAGTCTATATTTTATGCAGTTCGAACTGAATACTCCATTTACTCTCTCCTGCAATGCCTTCAATGTTGACTCTGCTTTGTGGTATTCAATGCTTGACCGCCCATCTCCTCACAAAATAAAAGCTCTATCAGAAGAACTTTCACTCACAAAGTTCACCGACACCCCACATTGTAAAATTTACCACCTAGCCAAACAAAAACGATTTCCTTTTTCCTTTCACAGTAACATGTCCAAAGAATATTTTGATCTCATTCACATTGATATACGTAGACCTTTTTCTATAGTTTCTATTGAGGAGTATAAGTACTTTCTTAGCGTAGTTGATGATCATTCTGGAACTACTTGGATTTATATGTTGAGACATAAAAGTGATGTATTGCAGCATGTTCGAGAGTTTGTTTCCTTTGTCCAGACTCAGTTTGATAAGAGAATAAATGTTGTTCATTTTGATAATGTTCTGGAGTTATCATTCAGTGAGTTTTTCAAGGAAAAATGGATATTTCATTACTTCTATTGTGTGCTGACACCGCAACAAAATTCAGTTGTAGAAAGGAATCATCAATACATTCTCAATGTGGCAAGAGCTCTCCTGTTTCAATCAAATCTCCTTGTTGAATATTGGCATGAATGCATTGTGAAAGTTGTGTTTCTGATAAACAGGATACCATCTCCCGCGTTACCGGACATGTCATTTTTTGAAGTTTTGAAGAAGCATAAACCATACTATAAACAATTGCGGGCATTTAGATGTTTGTGCTATGTTGGGCCGTCTCTTAACGTGTTCAATAGGTGCGACTGTATAGGACCCCAAATTTGGAGGGCCCACTTAATTTAAAAAATATTAATAATATATATTATTAAATGTAATATATATTATTAAATGTAATCATAATTATGAAAAGTCACTTCAGAAAAGCATTTATTAAAGAAAATCATTACATATTTTAAAATAAAAATATTAAATAATTTATTAACGATAACAAATTGCTCTATAAAAATGGAAGACTAGAATCATTTATCATTCCACTTTGAAATATCCATTTACGCTCTAAATTTACTCTTTATTTATTTTGTTCTTAAAAACTCAAAGACCATTTTTCATTTGTTGTCAAGAGAATAACACGTAATATTAAGGTACTTTTCAATTTTCTATTTTTGATTACAATTGTTATTTATGTGATGATTTTTTTTTATATATTATTAAATGCTAATAATATTGTTATTTATTTTCAGGTTTGATAGTGGGAAGAAAAAATCGGGACATCAAATTGAATTTATAATTTTCAGTTTTTTTCTTATTTTTTTATATTTATTTTATTAAGTATTTAAATTTAAATATGCCTTCTGGAATTAGAAAATATGATTTTAGATTTGAAAAAACGTAAAAAAAAAAAAAGAATTGAAGAACTAATTCAATCTCAAAAAAGAGTTTTAGATATAAAAGAAGCACAAACACTTAGTCAAAATGAAGATGATATTACTAATAATGTCGTAGATATGAATGAAATTATGATATTAAGATTATTGATAATAGTGATAGTTTACAAATTGATGAAAAAATTTATTATAAAACTAATATACTTGATATTTTTTATCCAAGAAATTGAGATATCTTGATTCTAAAAAGATTGATATTTTAGTAGCAAATGTTTCTAAGTGAGACATGAATATTGAAAAAGGTAAAAAAGATAAATTTTCAAGACGATTTTCATCAATATATTATACTAGAATTTTATCAAACGGTGAAAAATGTGATGAAGATTGGCTTGTTTATTCGCAAGAATTAGATAAATTATTTTGTTTTTGTCGTAAAATATTTAAAAAAATTGGAAAGTGTCAATTAGCAAATGAAGGATTTGGAGATTGGATACATCTTAGTATTAGACTTAAAGAATATGAAATGAGTGCTGAACATATAAAAAATATGGTCACATGTGTTAAGAAAGAAGACTTGGAGCACACTCAAGGAGACGGACTTTGTTGAAATAGAGGAGGTTTCAGACTCTACGTGAAGGCTGTTGCATATGAAGTTGCATGAATACCATGAGATTGCTTGGATTACAAGGATAAGGGCATTAAATCACAATATGGATGTTGGACACTTGCAAACCAAGAAACAGCCACTTTACTTCATCTCCAAATCTGCCAACAACCTCATTAAATGCTTCTGCACATGCACAACTTCAACAGCTAGTTCATTAATGATTGTTCTCTTTTCTTTCTCTATAAATAACATCATCTTGTGCTAGAATGAATTATCAAGAATAAGAAATAGAGACTTAAGGAAATCTGAGTTATTTTTCCTCTATCCTTATTTCGTTCTTATCTCCTCTTTCGTATCAATCTTCATCTCATACCTTTCGTTATTCATATTTCATTTCTTCCACAAACACAAAATTCTACAAGTTAGTATGATTTGCATTTAAATTTTTTTTAAAATCAAACTATTGATAAAATAGTTTGTACACAGAAAGAAAAAAATCATTGGAAAAATATCATGTTTAGAATTATTTCAATTGTAAAATGTAAAATTTCTTTCAAAATATAATTTAGCATTTGGTGGAATAAATGGAAGATTAGTTGAAAATAACAATGGAAATTTTTTGGGTTTGATTGAAATGTTGGCAGATTTTGATCCAATTGTTCAAGAATATTTGAGACGTATTACAAATGGTAAAATTTATAATCATTATCTTGGTCATAATATTCAAAATGAACTAGTTCTTTTACTTTCTTCTACAATTAAAAATGAGTTCATTAGAAATGTAAAGCAAACAAAATATTTTTCTGTTATACTTGATTGTACTCCAGATAGTAGCCACCAAGAACAAATGTCTTTGATTATCAGGTATGTGAATATGTTTTCTGATCCTGTTAAGATTGAAGAATCGTTTTTAGGGTTTTTAAATGTGAATGATACGACTGGGCAAGAGAACTTTGATGTGTTTCAAAATGAACTAAAATCACTTGATCTTGATATAGATAATACAAGAGGACAAAGTTATGACAACATATCAAATATGAAAGGAAAAAATCAAGGTGTACAAAAAAAACTTTTAGATGTTAATACTAGGGCTTTTTATACTCCTTGTGGTTCTCATAGTCTAAATTTAGCATTATATGATATGGATAACACGTGGTAAATCTAAAGAGTTTTTTAGAGTTATACAAAGGATATATACAATTTTTTTTCTAATTCTACTAAAAGGTGGAAAATTTTGAAAGATAATGTAAAATGATTGTCTTAAACCCGTTGTCATCTACCCGTTGGGAAAGTCGTGTTGAAAGTGTTAAAGCGATTATATTTCAAATTTCACATATACAAGAAACACTATTAGAAAATATCTGAAATTGATAATGATTCTAAAATAAGAAGTGAAGCAAATCATTAGCGACAAATGAACTTAGTGATTTTGAATTTTTGGTAACAATAGTTATTTGGTTTGAAATACTATATACAATTAATTTGGTTAGTAAACATTTACAAGCAAGTGATATATCGTGAGTATCTTTCGGAATGTTCATTTTCATGAAACCATAGTTCCTTTAATCTCTAACCAGAATATTGAACATATTCACTATCCACCTATCTTTCCAAACTTTGTTTTAACATTACCACTATCTGATATAGTTGTGGATTATAACAATGATTAGAACTCCAACTAATGCATCTGAACAATCATATGAACCAAGCTATGTTCAAGATGCAGAACCAACCTAAACTTCTTTTCCAGCCATTTCTCATACTAAGTTCCACAGAGTTACAAAACCACCCACATGCCTAAATGACTACCATTGTTACCTTTTGAATTCTAATTCATCCTCTCCACAACATATACAAATACAATACCCTTTATCTTCTGTCATTACTTATGACGGATTATCACCACATTGCAAATCCTTTGTTTTGAACACTTACATACTCACATAACCAAAACATTTCAAGGAGGCTATTACCTCTGTAGAATGGAGAAAAGCCATGGATACTGAACTCAAAGCATTGACAGATAATGGAACTTGGTCTGCAATATCTTTGCCACCTGAGAAGAAGGCTGTGGGGTGTAAATGAGTTTACAAGATCAAGAGACATCCAGATGGGTCAGTAAAAATATACAAAGCTCATTTGGTTGCAAAGGGAGTTTACTCAACAAGAAGGGGTAGAATATATTGATACCTTCTCCCCTATTGCTAAGCTTATAACTGTCAAGTTGTTGTTGTCTTGGACTGCTACACAAATGGAGCTTAACGCAAATGGACGTGACCAATGATTTCTTGCATGATGATTTGAAAGAGGAGATATACATGACTTTTTCTCCTGAATACACATCACCGAATGGATATACATTACCTAAAAATGTGGTTTGTAGGCTTCACAAGAGCTTATACGGATTGAAATAAGTATCAAGACAATGGTAATACAAGTTTGCAAGTGTTCTTCTCGTCAATGGCTTCAAACAGTCCCAAGCCGATCATACTCTCTTTGTGAAGAAATCAGGTTTTACATTTCTAATTTTGCTAGTTTATGTTGATGATATTGTAATAGTTGAGAATAATGATGATGCAGTTACACAATTGAAAAAGTTATTTGGTCAGTCATTCAACATTAAAGATCTAGGTCATTTGAAGTTTTTTCTAGGATTAGAAATTGCTAGATGTAAATCTGGGATCAATATTTGTCAGAGACTTTGGATCTCATTTCAGATACAGGATTCCTAGCTTGTAAACCAATTACTACTCCCATAGACTGTAATAACAAGATGCATTTAGATTATGGTGATCCAATGGAGAACATTACGAGTTACAGGGAGATTTGTTAGTCGACTCTTGCTTTTGCAGTACACAAACTTAACCAATTTTTTTCAAGTCCTACAACAGATCATATGCAAGCTGCGAACATGGTTGTCAGATACTTGAAGAATAATTATGGACAAGGCTTATTTTACTCGGCAGATTCAGATACCAAACTCAATGTATTTGCAGATGTAGATTAGAAACCATGTTCAGAGTCTCGACGATCAATTTATGGGATTTACGTTTTCCTCGGAAATTCACTTATCTTGTGGAAAGCGAAGAAACAGTCTGTTGTTTCGAGGAGCAGTATAGAGGCAGAATAGAGAGCATTGACAAATGTCATGTGTGAATTGATTTGGTTGAAACATTTGCGGGATGATCTACATGTTTCAACAACTGGTCCAACAAATTAGGGGTGGGCATAATATCCGAAAAAACCGATCCGATCCGTTATTCGATTCGTATCCGAACCGAAAATTCGGATATCCGGGGTTCACGGATCGGATACGGATATTAGTTTCAAAATATTTGTCGGATACGGATCGGATATGGATATCACAATAAAAATATCCGGTATATCCGATCCGATCCGTACTTTTTAGTAATTTTAATAATATATGGTTAGTTTTGTAATTAGTTTATAAGTAGGGGTAACTTTATAAAAAATAAAAGTTATGTTAGGGTTTTTTCTCACGATTCCAACACTCCGTGAGTTCTTCTACCGCCTTCCACCCCTTCTCTCTCTCTTAATACCATAGCTCTCCAATCTCCGCCAGCTCTCTCTTCTTCTCCATCATTTTTCCTATTGCATATCTATAGATCTAAAGGTACAATCTCTACTAATCTTTGATTCGTCGAATTGTTCTTTTTTTTTCAATATTTTCTCTTTTTTATTGGATTATCAACTACAATTTCTACCGATTTGTTGCACACAAAGATTTGTTTTAAAAGGGTTTTGTTCGAAACATTTTTTTTTGTTGTAGATAGCGATTTCTTCGGATGGATCTGTGTTATGATTTTGTGATAGAGAGAGTTGGTGTATTTTTTTGGATATTGAAAAATCTAACAAAATCTTACGAAAGATAGACATTTTCCTCAACAGTGTGTATGGCAACGTGTTAAGTGTAGCCCACATGAAAAATCTAGCAGTCCACTTATATGACAGATTAATTATTTTGTCTACATTTGTTTTTAGCTTTGATTACAAATCTTAATTCTTATCTAAATTCTCAAGATATTTGATTACGAATTTTAGTCACTTAGAGGGGCCAATTGCAAAAATAACCTTAAATGATACATTGGACTTCATCATATACCCTTCATAAAAAAAGAAAAAAGACAACATCAAATATAACCTTATAAATGTAGTTTCCCTATAATACCCTTTATTAATTTATATAATATAATAAAATAAAATAAAAATTATATTTCTCTCTTCTCTCTCCACCTCTCTTTCCCCCGCTTTCTTCTCTCTGCATCTCTCTCTCCTGCTTTCTTCTCTCTCCACCTCTCGCTCCATTGTCTCTCTCCTTTCCTGCGCTCTCTCTCTCCTCTCGTCCTCTCTCTCTTATGTCTCTTCTCTCTCTCGCTTTCTTCTCTCTCCACATATCTCTTGCTAATAGATAATTTATCATTTTAAAATATGTTATTCATTTTGGATATTTATAATTTTTGTTGTTTTTGAATTTATATTTGAACTATATGATATGGATGAGTCAAACGGATCAAATCGAGTAAATTCTCCAAACTGGGCAAACTCACAAAGCTCATCAAAATATACAGTTTATACGTGATAAAAACATGAATTTCGATAAGGTGCGACGGTTTGACTAGTTTGACGGTGTGACGAGTCTGACGGTGAGACGGTTTGTGCAAAAAAATATCGATCTAAATAATATTTTGAATATTCAATGTGGTGTATATGAGTTATTATAACATATTTAACATGTTTTTATTAATCGTAATTCATCTGAAAAAACAATATCTTCTACCCTAAGACAATGTGTTATACAAACTTTACTAGAACTTTAGGGTTTCATATGAGAGAGCGTACATTATCAAGAAAACAAAAGATGTTAAATTTAGAGATCTTGGATTATTTTCAATCCAAGATATTTGTTCATTGAGGTGATAATCAATATGTTTACAATTTGCACTTGTTAAATTTGTGAATTTCGATAAGGTGCGACGGTTTGACTAGTTTGACGGTGCGAGGAGGCTGACGGTTTGACGGTGCGACGAGTCTGACGGTGAGACGGTTTGTGTAAAAAAATATCGATCTAAGACGGTTTGTGCAAAAAAAAATATCGATCTAAATAATGTTTTGAATATTCAATGTGGTGTATATGAGTTATTATAACATATTTAACATGTTTTTATTAATCTTAATTCATCTGAAAAAACAGTATCTTATACCCTAAGACAATGTATTACACAAACTCTACTAGAACTTTAGGGTTTCATATGAGAGAGCATACATTGTCAATAAAACAAAAGATGTTAAATTTAGGGACCTAGTATTAGTTTCAATCCAAGATACTTGTTCATCGGGGTGATAATCAATATGTTTACAATTTACAATTGTTAAATTTGCGAAATTCGATAAGGTGCGACGGTTTGACTAGTTTGACGGTGCGACGAGTCTGACGGTGTGACGGTGTGGTTCTTCAGTTAAGACCCTTTTTAGAGATTGAATTTGTCTTCACAATAAAGATAGAAATATGACGAAGTGTGACTTTTTTTTGTTGAATTATGTTCATTCTTCATCTATTAACGCATTTTTTATAACACCAAATCTTTTGGAATCGAACCAAACTTAACTTTATAAAATTTCTGAAAAACCGAAACTTTTTTAAGAAACTCTGATTTTTTTAATAAAAAACAAAACCGAACCGTAACAAAACTAGAACCCAACTGAACCGAATAATATACGGTACTAATATCGTACTAAAACCAGAACCCCACCCTTAATGCATACTATACATATTGATATATATATATATATATAAATATAAATACTTATTCGTAAGCCATATTGGAAAATAATATAATCTACCCTAACCTAGTGTGTTACAAAAAGTGTACTAAAACTTTGAGATTTCTTTTGGGAGAACATGCATTGTGAGAAACAAAAAGGTGTTAAAAACTGAGAGCTAGATTTAGATTTATCCTACGATACTTGATGACTGAGATGATAATTGATAAGTTTATAGTTTTCAGTATCCAAATTTGTGAAAACTGATAAGGTGCGACGAGTTTGACAGGTACTAATGGTGTGACGAGTTTGACTGGTGTGACGGTTTGTGAAAACAAATCGTTGGTCTAAATTAAGTTCTGATGGTTCAGTGTGATGTTCCTCTGGAGGCGCCGTTACTTCTTGACGTTTCTCGTGGGTTCCCTTTCTTCCTTTTCGACCTTTGGTTTCTCTCTTTGTTCGTTGCTTTTTGGAAGGTGGATCTGTCAATCCAAAGGTAATGTATGGACTTTTAACATCCTTTTTTTCTTTTGTGCATCGGACGTTTACTCTGTTGAACGGACTCCTTAGGAGCAGCAGGAACCTCCTCATGCATTGAAAAAGCCACATTCTCTTATGAAAAATGAGGTCTCAACTCGAACTCGGTGTTCGTGTTATAGTAACTACCAGTTGAAACATCATCCTCTTTGTTGCGCTTTATCTCAGACCAATTTTTTGCTTCAACGGTGATTCATGTTTTCTTCAGAACCCTTTCAATTTTTTCAATTATTCTTCTTTTGATTTTTTTCAGTTAACCGAATGGTTTCATATGGATAACACTTCGTTGTAATCTTGTGAGCTTGATGAATGTCTTTCAAGTCATATATAAAAGGAACCTGCAAAAATAAAATTAACACTCATTATCAGCTTTGTTTGACCGGTGTGACCAGTTTGACCAGTTTTATCATATTAGCCAAACTTGTCAAACTGGTCACACCTTTCAAATGCAATCCGTGTGACTAGTATGACCATTTCGTATGCGACCAGTGTAACTAGTATGACATTATTTTGTCACTAGTTTTACTAGTTTGACGGTGTGACTACTTTACTAATATGACAGGTATACCCAGTGTGATAAAACTAGTCAAACTCGTCACACCCTTGAAATGTGACTAGTGTGATGAGTATGACCACTATGGTAGAAATCAGTGTGACCAGTGTGACGGTGTGACGACTTCATTGGTATGACCATTGACGGGTGTACCTAGTTTAATCTGACTAGTCAAACGTGTCACACCCTTCAAGTACGACCAGTGTGACGAGTATGACCATTACGATACTGATATAGACAAAACTCTCATATGACTTGATTTCAAACCGAAAACCTAATTTTCCTTAACTGTAAAACTCGAATACTATAACTCATTCGACTAAGATCTTGTCTACCGTAAATATTTGTCCAAGTACAATATATCAAATTAAAAAAAAAACTAACTTTCTCGGTGAGATATAAAGAAAACTTTATCTGAAAATCTTCGCAAATAGAAGCTGAAAACGATGAAGACGAAGCCATTTTGAAGTGAAGATAAAAAACCGCATAAGAAATCGCCAATAAAATTGGTTGGAGAATGTCCGTTGGAGAAAAATCGTGAAGAAGAGAGGAAGAAGAAACTGAACAGTTCTTTTAACTTAATAATTTTTTATTTGGCAACTCCCCACTTTTTCTCTCTCTTTCGTCATCTTCATTCAGATTATTACACGTGTAGTTTTTTTAAAGGGTAGGATTGTCTTTTTAACGTTTTTCAATTTTTTTTTGAAATCCTAACTGTTTGAGGGTATGCGTTGAAGTCCATGTTACATTTTAAAGGTATATATGTAATATCCCCCACTTAGAGACTTCGAATTCAATTAATCTGTAGAGCAATTCGTGTAATGGTTCATGTCTTTGTTAGAATATTTTTTGTTCCCACTTGCATTTGTCCGGAGAAGAGTGAGCTTTGATTGGTGAGTTGGGCTCTTGTGATAACCCTTCGTTATGTCTTCAAATGACTAAAATTCCGTGGAACTCATTATTTTTTTATTTAGATGGAGTATGTTGCAGAAAACTCAAAGACGCCTACTAGCGATTCAGTCCCGGAGGAGACAAAATCTGGGTCTGTGCCGGCAAGTGATTTATATTTTATGTTGGAATATTTTTTTTTACAGAATTTTCATGAATATTCAAGTTTTATGTACCGAGGTTTATGATTCTTAATCTTTTGAATTTAAACATTAAATATACTAGAAGAGACACGCGCGATGCGCGGGATATTTTTGTTTTGGTATAAAAATTCTTTGATATGAATGTATTAAATTTTTTTACATATATTATATAAAATTAAATTATAGTATTAAATCATTATATATAAGAAGAAATGAAAGAAAATAATTATTATTGTATTTTTATATTATAAAATCATTATTATATATGCGTTGAACGAATACGTTTGTGACCGGTTTATTTTGGATGTCTTTATTCACCATCTTTGTTGTTTTTCAATCTGTTTAAAAAAGTGTAAAATAATAACAAATAAATAAAAATGATATTATTAAATATTATAGTATATATTGTTTTTTGAATAACAATCCTAAAATGTAAAATGAAGATTAAATATAAAATGTTTCTTCGAAATGAAAATTTTATTTGTTTCTTGTATTTTTTTATCAAGACTTTTGTATTTGGAATATAGCTAACTTTTGTAGATTTTTTGTCCAACAATTATTAACATTGTAATAAAATGTGTTTAGATATATTTAGTAATACAAGCTTTTAAAAAAGATTTAATTTTAATTATCTTTGGGATATTATTTATTTTATTTTTTCATTTTTGGATACTGAAACATCGTCAAATATACGTTACACGTTTTACAAATGATGAATCATCGTGAGATTATACGGTATCTCTATTATTTTACATGATAGGAGTAAAATATTTCAATATTTCTACTTATTGGACAACTTCTATATCAATTGGCTTTCATTTTAATCTCTATTAAAATTGGAATTATATTTTCGATATACACATCTACATATAAAAAAGAGGTAATCCCATACTTATACATATATATACATACACAATAATTTTTTATTTTTTTTAAAAAATTGAAATTTAGAATTCTGTAATTTTTTAGAAGTTTTTTAAAAAAATTATTTTATTTTATTAATTTTTTAGTTTTTTAAATTCTAGAAATTTTTTATTTTTTATTTTTATTTATTTTCTTACGTGGCATGATGATTTGACGAAATGTGATTATTTGGCAAAATATGTGTGACGTAGCATGCCACGTCAACATTCAAATTGACGGAACTTAACATCGTTTATGGATATGGGAGAAATTGCAACATATTTTAAGATTTTGTGTAGGATTTTGGAAATGTTTAAAATCCGGTGTAGTGTTTTATCAAATTAAAAATTGGCGTAGAAAATTGGAACATGTTTGAAAATTTGTGGGGGAATACCCCTATAAAAACTAATATAACTTGAAGACAGCAATGAATCTTTTATAATTTATAATAATTTTAACGTTGATATAAAATTAGTAAAGTTTGATATCAAAATATACTTATAAAATTAAAGTATTATAAAACCGTATCTCCAAAAACCATATTTTTTTAATAGGTATATTTATTATAATCGAACAATTGTTATAATTTTATCAAAGTGTTGCTTCCATGACACAAAAAAATCATAAAATTATTGTTCTATTCCGTATAAAATATCAACATGTTAACCAATCCAAACTTTTTTTACGGTAATTGTCTGTATATTATATATATGGGTAAATAACCTAAAAATCACGCACTTTCAATAAAATATCATATACATATATGAATTTTGAAACTTCTACAAAATAAAAAACTTCCTAAATTTTGCCATACATCTACATTTACTCTAACTTTGGTAACAATTTAATAAATTCAATGACGTGTTATTGTTATATAAGAAAATCATATCATCGTTACGACGTGGGAAAAAAACTTAATTTGAAAATAAAAATAAAAATATATTATATACAGATAATAGATATATTCAAAAAATATAAATTAAAAATATGTATACATTTTTTTTTATAATCCGGAAGTTCATCGGGCCTTTGGTCCAACTACATCTCCCAGAAAACCGGGGCAGCCCATGTGAAAACCCCTCCCCAACCAGGAATCGAACCGCCAACCAAAAATATGTATACATACATATGCGTATATATACATAACTCTATATATCTACATATACATACATATATATGGATATATATATATATATATATATATATATATCTATATATGAAAGATAGTTAAAAAAAGCAATTAAAGAAAAACAATTCTTGAATTACCATTTGCTACCAGAAAAATTCAAATCGGACCAAAACTGAATCAATTCACCGAAATCTCTGCAAGAGCCACAACCGATTCCGACGGAGAATCTACTTTCGCCCGATCTAGGATGTAATTTGTTGTCTCCTCCTCTTCGTTGTTGTTGAGTTCGCCTTATTGAATAAGTTCTTTTTGCTCTTATATTGACGAAATCTTTTACCAATTAAAGAGTAAGTCATCAGACATATTTTTTGGTTTAGAGAATAATGGTGTTAATATGATTTATACATAATATTGGTGTTATATTTGTTAATATATCATTAATCATCGTACATAACTTATAGTTTTTTTAAAATTTACTATTGCCATTATATTCAAATTAAAATTTTAAATTTACGGAACCTTTATATACAAAAATTTAATTAAATTCAAGTGGTACTTTTAGTATATACTTTTGTATTTATGTATGTATAAATTATATCAACTTTGTTTACATTTAGTAGGAATACATATTTTATCAAATATATCATCAAGTGGTGTTTTTAACGTAACATTTACGCTAATGTTTGTCATAGAGATAAAACGTATAAATAGTTTATGTCAAATTAATAAAAAAAATACAAAAGACCAAATTTAAACCCTAATATTTTAAATTGAAATATACAATTATCAGCTATCTACAAATTATTTGCGACATCTATAATTCAGGAATAATTTTATATAAATTTAATAAAATTAAAACTATTTACGTGTAGTCTTATACCTTACATCACCATAATATTTATTAATAGAAATTAACAAATTTTATAGATTTTGGAATTTAATTTGTAATTATTATTGCCAATGCATTGAATTTGTGATAAGCACATGCAAAACACTGATTTTCTACAACACATCACCAGATTCGTGTAGGAAACTATTAAGTTTTCAAAAAACCAGAAAACATATAATATCACATAAAAAAAGTGTAGTTGAAAATAAAAAAGCGTGTCCTTCAAAGAGGATAATTCCTACATCTAAATCTTTCTTGGAAAAAATATTCAAATATCAAACAAACGTATGAAAAGATTACTCTCATACGGAGAATAATCTAAACCGGAAGAGAGTGTCCATTTCACTTGGAGCTAATGAGCTGGGAACGGATAAACTTGGCGGCATCAACCATGTTTTTGAGCACCGACTTCATCTATGTGCCAATAATACTAATGTAATAATAGGGTTATTAGTACGATTTTTTTCTTGGAAAAAATCTAAGCTGAAGTTATAAAAATCAAGTGTTTCGGATTAACCTGTCGATAATTTTTAAACGATTTTCAGACAACCAGAGATATGTATCACCAATATGAAGTAGGGGTGGACGATCGGTTCGGATCGGGTTAATCGGATTCGGTTATTTCGGGTTCGGGTTGTTCGGGTTTAGAATTTTCATATCCAATCGGGTATATAATCTTAATCGGTTCGGTTCGGGTTCGGTTCGGATTTTTTCGGGTTCGGTTCGGGTTTATCCAAACAAATATTCGATTAAAAAAAGTCTTATAGAAAAATAAGAAGAAAAAAAACATTCATAATGTCATGTGAACCAAAATCAATCTAACATTAATAGTCTCATATCAAAAATAAAAATCAAACATAAAACCTCCTTCAACAATTTTCTCATACAAAAGCACCATATAGCGAATTTTGGAAATGAAAAACCAATGACAAAATAAGAAAGATCATTTAATAAACAAAATTTAAAACTAAATGAATATGAAAAACAATCACATTGAGGAACTTCATTCTAGATGACACACAAGTCACCTTGTCCCGAGTCATCTTATCCAGATAATTTTTTAAACTCTATATAAACAAAAAAATAAACAAGTCAAAACATTACAAACTTATATAATACTTATAAAACAACGTAAATATAATGGATACCTTCCGTCAATACAAATATAAATTCATTTTATGCGATCAAATCACCGAAACTACATTTTTCGTCCGAAATAAGAGGAGACATCAACCAATTTTGTGTAAGTACTAATACTTCAACCATATGAAGAGTTTATATTGATCTAGAATGCGACCTCTAGTGCTAAATACCGACTCAGATGAACTATCCTCTTTGTTTTCGGAGGTAACTGTGAATTTGAAGTTGGTTCTTTTCTTTTGTCACTAACCGATTCTACGATCTTAACTAATTCTGAATTTTGATTTTCCATCTGTTTTAAAAAATATAAGATTAAAAATTAACAAATGATAAACTTATACACCAATCAACCAAAAAAATGCTACACATATGAATACACGTAATTGTGAATTTTGATTTTTCATCTGTATCAAATGATACACAGATACACATGTCCGAGAAACTAGAACCATTTTATCAGGAAATATACAACACATACACAGATACACACACTGACACACACACGTATACACCAAACGCCAACCGGAAAATACACACATACATATACACATCTGGCTTTCGGTCTCCGTTATCGGAAAATACACAAATCAACCAAAAAAAACTATGAGATATTGAGAGAGAGAGAGAGAGAGAGGAGACCGACGACGACGATGAACTACCTAAATCAGAGAGAGCCGAAGAAGCCAGGCGACGCAAACCTGCAAAGTACAGAAAGTGACGGCTCAGCCAGGCGACGCAAACGGCTCAGAGAGGAGACCGTCGACGACAGATGCAGAGAGAAACGAGACGATGATTAAGTATTGAGAGAAGATACCGGCGGTGAGAGATCCGAGATGAAGAGAGTGACAGGTCGCCGATGGACAAGAAGGATTCGATTCGAGAGAGAGAAGAGACCGGCGGCGGGGGGAGCCGATGATGAGATGGTGAGAGAGAGAAGAGACCGGCGGCGACAGGTCGGTGACGGCTCAGGCGACGCAAACCTTGGCTTCGGTCGGAGGGGACGGCTCAAGCGACGAACAGGAAAGAAGCTTGCTTCGGCCGGCAATGGCAGAGGAGTGCAAAAGCAGATGTTGTCGACGACAGACACTCAGATTAAACCCTAAACATAAAATTAACCTAATTTTTATTTAATTCGGTTTAATTGGATAACCGAAACCGATCGGTTATCTACCCGAACCGAACCGATCCGATCGGTTATAAGATTATAATACCCGATCGGTTATTTTTTCAAAACCCGAACCGATCCAAAACCCGATTAATCGGATCGGTTTTATCCGAACCCGATTAACCCGATCCGAATGCTCACCCCTAATATGAAGACATCCTTCGTCATCCATGAACTCGTTCCTGTCAATGCAATACATATAAATGGAGGGGATTAGATTATCGTACGCTCTTTAATATTGGAAAAAGTAACATTGCAGCATGCTTCTCAATTCATTTGCTTCCCAAATCATTTTCTTTACGTTTGGTATATATAGGAGATATTTTTCATAGTCATCTTTGGTTGTCAATACTAATTAAAAAAAATAAATATAGATGTTAGTGATAAATATAGATGTTAGTGGGCTAATGAATATGACTTTTTAATACCAATTAAAAAATAAAATAAATATAGATGTTAGTGGGCTAAACAGTTATATACATATATAAGTTGGATGAAAGCTATTGGGTTATGATAATTAAGTTGTTGTATAATGGTAAATTAATCACTTGTGTAACTATTTCTTTAGCTTTTTAAAAAAACGTAAACAAAATTAAATAACAAATACAACAAAGTTAGCCTTTTAATCATTGGGTGGAAGCTGTTGAGTCATGTTTTAATTAAAAGTATATATATATATATATATATATATATATATATATATTTATTTATTTATTTAGAGAGATGATAAAATGTGTATGTCCCCCTAGTCAATGCGAAACTTTTGAAATGATACGTAGAAGAAAAAATATTATAAACCACCAAATTTATGTCGTAACTAAAAATGGCATTCCAACAAATTTATTGCACACGGATAATCATAATAACCATCTCACCACCAACATCATAATCATAATCATCGTAATCATAACCATCATCACTATCAGCATCGCAATAGTAAAAATCACCGCCATAAACCATAGCCATCATTGATGTCATCGCCATCGTCTTCTCCAGCTCTCGACCAAACCATAGTCCCAACTGCGATGTCTTCAACCTGAAGACGGGTAACTATACTCAGCTGCTCTTGCCAGAGTTCGTTAGGAATGCACGTATTCTAAGACCATGAAAGCGATGAGAGACACTCTGACATACCTTGAGAATACGACAGCTGGGTTTCTGTCAAATGACCTATTCTCTTTCCTTCTTAGCAGAGCTCTCCCGAAAAACAAACATCCATTTGTTGGAGCATTAGCAGTGTAATGGGAGTGAGCTGTCTCTTGAGAAAGAGGGTGGGGAACGGACGATGTGAAAGGCTTTTTAATCGAGGGAGAGATATAAATCTGGAAGAAAATCGAATCGTCATGGCAATCGAAACTGGAAATATCATCATGGCCTTCGGAACGGGAAGCGTCATGGTCATGCAATTTCTATAATCTCCTGTTGCCACGTGGATTTACGCAGTTCCTAGTGCCAGCTGGTTTTCATTATTGGCACTTTTAATATGAATATTAGCAAATGTAAATAATAAATGTAATGAGTGGTGGGCAAATTTATAAATGACGGTCTGCATGACTTTTCAATAACTTATAAAATAAAATATTTATTAATATCAGCTAATCTCATAACATTTTTCATTTATTTTATCATTTAAATACATTTATAAATTTTTCTCCTTGTAACGGATAAATGATATATTGCCATATTAATATTCTTGAACCCAAAAATAATGACCACCAAGATAATGGAGTGATACGTTTTTTGTTTTTATTGTCCAATTTAAGTTCTTTTAACTTTTTATTCAACTAAATATTTAATTAGATTGTTAAATATAATCCAAAATTATTAATGTTCTTCAGTTGCATAAAATATTATCATTTTAATTACCATAATCTATACATAAATAAAAATATTTATTATATATTGATTATAATAATATATTTATTGTATAAATAAATAAATTTAATTTAATATAACGATACATTTTATTACAAATATTTATATTTTATTAATTTTTCTTATAAATGTATTCATAATTTCTTTATTTTTAAAAGTTTTTTATTTAATTTTTAAAATTTTATTTTGGACTAATCATTTTTATATTTTAAAAATTCTTCATTTAATTCTATCATAATCTCTTCATAACCAATCAAAATTAAATCAAATGCCATGTGGGATGATGAGGTGGCTTCACCACAATCCTTTAAACTCCTTTATTAATATATATAGATATAGATTTATTTTGGACTAATCATTTTTATATTTTAAAAATTCTTCATTTAATTCTATCATAATCTCTTCATAACCAATCAAAATTAAATCAAATGCCATGTGGATGATGAGGTGGCTTCACCACAATCCTTTAAACTCCTTTATTAATATATATAGATATAGATTTGTATTCGATAGATTATGTATGTGTTTGTAATTGGTTTGATTTAGAATGTTTATACCATGTATTTTGAATTTGAATATCGTTTTGTATTTGATGAATTAATTATATATTTTATTTGTGTTTTAGCTTTTTTTATTTTTATTTTTATTATTTTTGTGTCGGATACGGATAATTACAAATATCCGTAATTTTTACGGATATCCGAAATTACGGATATCCGAAAATTACGGATCGGATACGGATAATAAAATATGATATTTGTACGGATCGGATACAGATACAAATATCTGAAAAACTCCGGATATCCGATCCGTACCCAGTCCTACAACAAATGTCTTCAGTGACAACAAGTGAGCCACATACATTGCAACAAATCTTATTTTTTATGAAAGAACCAAGGACATTGATATAGATTGTCATTTGGTTCGAGACAAGTTGAAGGATAGATTTCTCAAGCTTATGCATGTGAAGACGAAAAATCAATGGCTGACGTGTTCACAAAAGCATTACAACCTCAGATTTTTCAGAACCTTCTGCAAGATTCATGAGTTGGTATAAGCTTGAGGAGGGTCTATTAGTATTATGTCACGGTACAACGGTTTCCGTTAGATTTATGTTATACATTTCACATGTATATATGTTGTATTCGATGTTCAATAAAGATAACGCACTCTTTTTTCTCAATATTTTCTTTCTAGAGAATGAGAATTCTCTCTCTCTTCCGGAAGTAGATAAAATCGCGAAAGAGAGAAGAGAGATTCGAGTACTCGACACATCACACATAATTTTTTTAAATACGGTTCACACATACTATATGCCAGTAAATTTAAACATATATTACAAGATCTATAAAATTAGTTAAACATATACAAAAGACTATATATATGATAATATTAGAAATTTAATTTAGGTTATATAATTCTGGTTTGATTTTATCTTAATTCGAACAATGCTGAATACATTCTCAATTTTTTTCTTGTTAATTTTACTCATGTATTTAAAAGACCACGTGGTTTTTATTTTGAAAACTGAATTAAAAAATTATCTTAAATTATCGTCTTCTTCTTTTTTTTTTTTTTACTGAAATGAAAGTATTTTTATATTATGCTGTAATTTGAATTCAAAATATAAATCTAGTAAGAAAGCTATCGTGGTCACCTCATCATCAAACTATTTATAAAAGATAAATTACGCTTAGCCAACAACCCCGATAATCTAAAAAAAATAACACTATATATATATGTAATAAATTAAATTGAGAATTTGACGCCATATGTTTCTTATGACATGTAATCGCCCATCGGTTGCTAAGACGCTGATAAGGTAGTTCACTTATAAAATAATACACGAGTGACATGCCACTATCAATTTAACAATAAGATACATGAATAGTTAAATAAAAATGACATTTAATTTTCAAATGAAAGTGATGCTTGAAGATGGTATCTAAAAATATAAAATATTCGCAATATAACTAAGCATCCTTAGTAATATAACTCCTTTAAAATATAAAATATTCGCAATATAACTCCTTTAACATGTTGAAAATGACTCGAGTACGAAGAAACCGCAGCGTCAGGAATTCGGTTCAACTCTGGTTATATTATATTATATTATATAGATCCCACTGTGTCGGGATATCTTATCTGTCTTGTCGCAAATTTTCGAAAAAGTTCTAATTTCCCTTAGGGAGATTCACATATTAAATATTGAACTTTAACCAAATTTCCAAATTAAATACTTAACTATCCCACTTCCAAATTAAATACTCAACTATATTGAAATTCACAAATAAAAACTAAACTTTTCAAATTTTAACATATACCTAAAGGATAATCCAAAACAAAACCCTTTACTTTTTTTTCATCACAATTTAAACCCTATACTTTTTTTTATCCAAACAAACCCTATACTTTTCAAAATTTTAAAAATTATACACATTCATATACATATATTAATTATTATAAGCACAAAATCAATTACACATTTATTTTCCACAAAATTAATTGTACATTTATTTTATATATTTATATGTATATATATGTTTTATATATATGTAAAATATATGTATTTTTTTCCTAAAAATCAGTATATATATAAGAAACTATTTATTATTCGTATATTGTTTTATATATAAGAAACTATTTTTCAAGAACATGTTTTTTTGGACAATTTAACTCATATAAAAATAATAAATAATTTCTTATATATATAAAAAATTTAGAAAAAAAATACATATACCATACATATATAAAACATATATATACATATAAATATGTTTTTGGAAAATAGTTTTTTATATATAAATCTCCCTTTCCCTTATATATATAGGGCAAACCAGTGCATTGGACATTTTAAAAAGTACAGAATACTTTACTTTTACTTTTCCGTGTATTTTTTTTTTACGATGGAAACCCTATCTTAAAACCCTTTGGGTCGGACACCGGACACCGCAACTACTCTTAATCTATGGGCCGGATGAGAACAACATCATAACAGTATCGCAGACCCGAGAAAACCCACTACCCTACGCAGTAGACGGCAAACCACGCATAGCATGTAAACCAGCCTCGTAAAGCTGACCGGCTCAAAGGAAGTTTCCATACCTAGATTTCGAAACCACAACCTCTCGTAGAGGGGAGTTGTCACTAACCACTAAAGTGGGGGACTCCCCATTTTCCGTGTAATTTTTCTATTTAGCATACTATAATCTCTTCTTATAATTTTTTATTAATGTCTATATAATCTTTCACTCTAATCTTTCTATTTTTCTCTATTTATTTGGTTTGTAGAGTTTAGTTTTGTATATATAATTACTTGTATATATAGTCGTTAAATCATTCAGTCAAGATAACGTTTTCGAATTGAGACTAATTAAATTGTTACAACAAGAATATGAATTTGAAATATTTTAACCAAATATAATATATCTCTCTATATATATATATATGAAATATTTTCTATTTATGCGGAATTCGTAGCGAGAATTGGAATCAAATAAGGTATATTCCTTGTAAATACATAACGCATAGAGAATTTGGTACCTGAAAACTCACAAAATTAAATGGTTTGTTGCTTTCAATGGTTATAAACAAATTATAAAGTTGCAACAAAAGGCATGGGCGAAACTACCATTGTTTGCATTCATCTAATTCCATTTCCACCGTTTGAAATCAATGGACACACTCAGTGGCTATATATATATATATATGGACGTACCTACCTTATATACAACATGGGGGTATGTGTCCTCATTTATTTTATTAAAAAATAATTTCTTTATAAATTTTATAAAATTTTAAATAAAATTGATAAATTACCTCGCAATAAAATTCCATTTGTCCCTATAAAATTATATATATATATATATATATATATATAAAATTTCCATCACCCATACCGTGCAATGTCTTGAATCTTGATCACCATGATAATATATTCCATGGTAAAAAAAAATAGTGTTTTAAAATAAAAAATTAGTGACCAGTTAAATTTTTAAATAGTTTTTTTAAAAGTATAGTTTTAACCCATATATATATATATATATTGACTTGGTTTATAATATTACTAGAAATGAATAGATTTAGTTAAAAAAATTTAAAACGATGGGTTTATTTGGTATTGATATAAAACTTGTAAAAAAAAGTTTTAATAGGTGTATAATTTTGATTACTTGGACAGCAATTAGTCTAATTACGCATTACTGAAAAGCTAGCACTATGGAGGAGCATATTGGAATAGACCCACAGGCCCGCAGCAGTACATAATTAATTCACAATAATATATTTGTTTTTCTGTTTCTTCATAAATTATTAAAAAAATGAAATAAAAGATATACGATTTTCCATGCATTTGTTACACAATTTTGATAGAAAAATAATAAAGATATATAAATTCCGTAAAACTGAAGAAAACATTACATTCAGAATTAGATGAATGCAAGATAATATGTCTTTGATTTTATTTTTTTCTTTCGCATATTTTCAGACAACTCCATGATGAAAAAAGGAAAACAGAAAAAAATATGAATGTACATTGATTTTCAGTTTTGGTCGGAAAGCAATTTCTCGAAACTGTTCTCCATGCCTTTGTTTCGCAATTTCGTTAATAAAATAACAATAACTAAAAAAGTTAAAAAAAAAACATGACATGAGGATCCAACTTATACGCTTAAATGCAAATCCTAGTCAGCATTTGACAATCTCTGCCTATAAATACAAAGACCACATTTCTCACATAATCACCAAAAATCACTAAACTGTTCTCCATGCCTTTTGCTTTCTTCTGATTCAATCATCTGCATTTCTCAACGGAGGAGATTCACCAAGATTCTCTAAAGAACAAGACAATGGCATTGCAAAGACCCGAGAAATTTCCCGAGAGCCTAAAAACCCGCGTTTTCAAGTGCGTAAAAAACGTGCGGAAGCTCGGGAAAGAGGACCCTAGACGGGTCATCCATTCCATGAAAGTGGGTGTTGCTCTCACATTGGCGTCCCTACTGTACTACGTTAGACCGCTCTATAACGTTTTCGGAGTTTCGGGTATCTGGGCAGTAATTACGATTTCTGTAGTTTTCGATTTTACCGTCGGTAAGTACGCTAAAAAGTAATCTAACTAGGGTTATAAATCCTATCAAATGGTTTGGATTGACAAGAATTTAACCTTTTTTTTCTGTTTAGGCGGGACAATAAGCAAAGGTGTAAACCGAGGATTCGCAACGTTCAGTGGCTGCGCCTTAGGCGTTGGGGCCGTACACTTCGCAAGTCTCTTCGGACGGGAAGGAGAGGGAGTTGTAATAACTCTTCTAGTCTTTCTACTAGGAGCGGCCGCCACATTCTCGAGGTTTTTCCCGCGGATAAAGCAGAGATACGACTATTTTTTCTTGATATTCATACTCACATTCAGTATAATCGCGGTATCGGGGTACCGTACGAATGAAATCGTAGTTATGGCGCATCAAAGGCTGTCGACGATTCTGATCGGTGGAACGATCTGTATACTTGTCAATATCCTTATATGTCCAGTTTGGGCCGGGGAAGAGCTTCACAACCTTGTTGCTAACAATATCGAAAAGCTTGGCCATTACCTTGAAGGTGGTTTTCATGGCCACCTCCCATTTTTCTTTTCTTTCTCTCTCTCTATATATATATGCATGCATGTGTATACATAGATTGCTTACGTATTCATGCATGCATGTGTATCTTCTGTGTTGTAGGATTCGCTGATGAATACTTTCAAACGACGGGGAAGATCTCAAAGGAAGCAAAATCACGTCTTCAAGGATACAAGAGTGTTCTAACATCAAAGAGCAATGAAGAGACTCAGGTATGTATGTATGTATATATGTATATATATTTCAAGATTTGAGAATATTGGTTATGTTACACGATTGTGGTTCTAATTAAGTAAATGTTGGAAATAGGCGAATCTTGCAAGATGGGAACCGAGGCATGGGCGTTTCCGGCGATACCATCCGTGGGAACAGTACCTGAAGATAGGAGCCTCGGTTCGACAATGCGCATTCCATATCGAAATCCTTAACGGCTACGTTACCTCCTATGTTAGGGTACGTATTAACTAACATCCTCGATCATTAAGGGTGTGAACACTGGTCGGATATTAAAGGTTTTGGGTATCATAATTTGATATTTGTATTCGTATCCAATGATTTCAGACATCTGAATCCGAAAATATTTGAAAACCATAATATAACAAAGAAAAAATCATAATGCTAAAGGATCTTCGAGTCTAAAACAGTCGAACCCAAAGAACAGTTCCCGACGTCAAGATTACATTATAACGATCATCTATATATATGTATATACACACGCATAGATACATAACAAGAAATGTACATGCATGTGAAGCAGGCGCCAGAAGAATTCAAGAGCAGAATCCAAGAATCATGCACGAATCTAAGCAGAGAAGCAGGAGAAGCCCTAAAAGCCATTTCCAAATCCATCAAAGCCACGAGAAAGTTGGACCCTTTCGTGAAAACCCACATAGAGAATTCCAAGGAAGCCATTGAAGATCTGAGAAACGCAATCAGATTATTAATAAACCCTCCATCCACATTGAAAGATGATCTTCTTCTCGAGATCATCGCCGGAGCAACTGTGGCATCGATCCTAATCGACGTCGTGAAATGCATCGAGGATATCTCCGAGACGGTGGAAGAACTCGCCGTCAAATCGAACTTCGACGCCACGGTTTCGCCGGAGAAAGGACAACATGGTTTGCTCCGCCGTGGAATCGTGAAGCCTGTTCTTGACGGCACCGGAGAAATTGATCCTCCTCATGTTGTTATCTCTATTGATGATGAGGCGGCCACCGGAGATTCGCCGGAGAAGAAGAGTCCAGAAGCAATGAAGGGTCGAGTAGATATTGTGTAAATACATTTTTCTTTGTTTTGTTGTTAGGGTTACTTGTGTAACAAGTTTCCGCCTTTTGTCTTGGATTAGTATGTATTTCGATATTTTATAAAGATCATCTCGGGATATACCAATATAATTAATAGCATATATAAATAAAAAAGTAAAATTTTTGTACCCAAACCTGATATCGATAGTTCAACCTGTAAAACGAGACGAAAAGCGTCTATTCTATCTTGAGTTCGAATCTCAAGTTTAAGGAGTGAACGTATAATACAAATTACATGGTTGATTTACGGTCTCGGGATTAGCGTGACTTTATCTAGGGTAAAATAAAATCCAATTTTTGTGTAGTAATCTTGACCAAATGAAAGCCGCAGCCAATATGATTAATATATATATATATATATATATATATATATATATATATATATATATATATATATATATTGG
>NW_010965122.1:1431074-1445468 GCF_000463585.1 Tarenaya hassleriana
ATATATATATATAGGTGAATCCTGATTCACAGCACTGGATTACAATCCCAAGTCTCACTAAAATTAGATTTAGTTATTTAAATAAACTTATATAAAATTAATAAAAAAATGTTTTAATTTTATGTATATCACATAAAAACCATACTAACATTGGCCCGAACATAACCCAGTCACAGTATCCTAAAACATGAAGAAAATAACTCAAGCATGTGACTAGGCAAGTCATTGGTAGTAAAAATGAGCTCTTTTTACGGCAATTAATTAAACCCTAGAGCAAAAGTAATGTATCACTTTAATAACCTAAAACTATCTTTATTTTGTTTTAACGATTTTGATTAAAAAAAATTTGCTTCGATCCCACAGCCACGTCTACATTTCATACACTCTTAAGGTTGAACAATTTTTATTTATAAAATAATCTCTCAAAATTTAAGAAAAATTATAAAAAAAAAGTTTCTACCAAATTAAATCGTACACTAGACATATATATTAAATTAAAAGTACTACAACTATAACGTCTTAATCTCAAATTTATTTGGGATACAAGTATTATATGACGCAACCTACAATAAAATTTAACATACGAAATTTCACCAAATATTTAATACTGATATATACTTATCTAGTAATCGGTTACACGTAATAGTAAGGTGAACTAGTTCAAATAATTGGGTTGCACTAATAATACGGTAAATTAGTTTAAATAATCGAGATTAATTTTAATAATACAGAGAACACATAATCTCAGTGTTACTAATCTATATCCGCACTGATACTAAATAATACTAACATTTACATATATCAATCTACATATTACAATCATATTATTACTACATGAAAATGACGAAGATGAAGTGCCAAGTTACCGTTAGCTTTTTTAAAAAATATAACCGTTTGGATCAACTAGTTTGGGCCTGATTTGGTCTTTAAAGCCCATATAGGGCCCGTTTTGAAACTCGGACCAAATGGTTCAGACAACGAGGAAATGCCACGTGGCAGCCTCTTTTCTGTATCGTTTCCCTTTTCCTTGAGATCACAAGTTGTCATAAATAAAAACGCAACTTTGTCTGCTGCAGTATTCTGTCTCCGGAGAAACATCTGAAGACGAAGACAGCGAGAGAGAGGGAGAGAGAGATGGGTCTGTTCTCCAACAGGTTTTCCCACCTTCGCTTTCTGTAATCTTATGGGTTTTGGATTTCGTGTT
This sequence comes from Tarenaya hassleriana, assembly GCF_000463585.1. Taxonomy (NCBI): domain Eukaryota; kingdom Viridiplantae; phylum Streptophyta; class Magnoliopsida; order Brassicales; family Cleomaceae; genus Tarenaya; species Tarenaya hassleriana. Next base: position 1,432,279 of record NW_010965122.1, read on the forward strand.
TTGTAATTCTTCTGTAATGTTTTTTTTTTGGTTTTTTGAAGGATCGATAAGGCGAGTCTGAAACCCGGGGATCATATCTACTCGTGGAGAGCACGCCCATCACGGTCTTCTCTCTTCTCCGATTCATTCTTCTGTTCCTTTCCCCTTTCCAATGTTCAATCTTTCTTAGACCCTTTTGCTGTTTTCACTGAAAATTGCGTGATAGCTCCCAAATTCGGGTGCTGGTGATCGATCTAGGTTTTTGATCGGATCGCGGGAAATGAAGGGTTTCTGGGAATTTCGGCTGACGGATTAGGGTAGAACTTTATTGACGAGATCTCGTCTGCATTGTGAGAAATCATCAGTGAAACGGGACTTTGTGAAATGTTGTCAGTCCATCTCACTTGCAAGTAGCGAGACTGAGTCATCAGCTTGGTGGGTTTACTAGTGTGTTGTTATTACAAGTTTCGGTTTCGGATGAAACAAAAACCGATAGTCTGCTCTCTTAGCTTACGGCAATAACAAGATTGTTCCTTTGGTGACGCTGATTTGCGTGAGTTCTAGTGCATTGATCTTTCTTTGTGATAACTATTCCCTCCTACATGATTTTCCTGGCTTGAATTTGGGTGAGTATGATTCGGAACATACGGGCATAGGTCAGATAATCATGTAGTTAGGGTTCTTGTGTGTTCTTTGGCTAGAATGTTTGGTAGCATCTAATTGAATTTTGTCCAAACAGAATGTGTTTTCTGGTCTGATACTCTGATCCTGGATTATTTATTGGAGGTTCACTTTACTCGAATTTGGTAACCGGTTAATTGTTGATATTGATTTTTGATTCCGTAATTCTACTTGAGCTTAGAAATCTCAGAGATGAGGAACTTATACATGGTTGATAGGTCAAAATAGTAACCGGGTTGGATTCTCTTGCTCAATCATTCAGGAATTTACGTTGGAGACAACACAGTCATTCATTTCACCCGAAATGGCCAAGAAGTTGGCTTGGGGACTCTGCTAAATAACCTGCTCGTAAGCTCGGTACCTGTTCGATACCAAGCACTTTGTCCGGCATGCAGCCCACCACCCCCCGATGGCCATGGCGTCATCTCATCATGCCTCGACTGCTTTCTAGCTGGCGGGATCTTGTATCGTTTCGAATACTCGGTCAGGTCTGCCCTCTTCCTTGCAAAGTTCCGTGGTGGAACTTGCACCCTTGCCGCCTCGGACCCAGATGACATGGTCGTCCACCGAGCCCAATACCTCCTCGAAAATGGGTTCGGAGGCTATGACCTTTTCAAGAACAACTGCGAGGATTTCGCAATTTATTGCAAGACTGGGCTGATGGTCATTGAACAAGGAGCATTGGGGCTGAGTGGTCAGGCAGTCTCCACTGCAGGCGGGCAGCTCGGGGCTGTATTTTCGGTGATTACCCGTCTGGTAACCACGAACATTTATGCAAAAACCGTGACTGTGGCCGGAACATATTGTATGAGTAGATACGCTGCTGATATCGGAAACAGAAGTGATGTGGCCAAAATCACGGTGGAAGATCTCACGAGAAGTCGCTCTTCGACGGGATTGACTCAAGAGATAGATTCTCAGATGACAGACAGTAAACCCTAGCAGGTAAGTCAGTTACCTAAAAACCGTTTATGTGTTTCGGTTCCTTTCTATCATCTCTAATGGTGGTTGTTTGAGACTCTTTCTTGTTGGGAATCATCCCATTGAAACAGTCGTATTGTTTGGCGCTATGTTGAAACTGTCGAGTAGTTTCTCGTTCATGTTACACAAAGGTGGTCACCTTAGGTATATCGGCTTCGCCCTCTCGGGTTTTTCGATCAAATTAGCCAGTTCGGCCTCGTGAATACCCACAGGGAGGAAAAAGAAAGAGAAAAGAGGGACGAAACCCTGTAATAAAATCCAAATTCCGCAAAACTCAAGTACTAATTCTGAAACCGTGGGTCTCCCCTCGCTCGCCACTCATCCCATGGCCTCGTCGTCGCCTCTTCCTCATTTCTTCTTACTCGGATTACTCGTGAATAAGGGTGGAAACGAACCGAACTGTACCAAACAAAAAATTTCGGTATTTTTCTCGAACCGTACCTTTCAAAATTTCCGAACGGTATGATTTTTATAGAACCGAATTTCTCGAATTCGAACCAAACCGAATTTTATAAAATTCCCGAAAAACCGAAATTGTCTTAAAAAATCTATTTTTTTTTAACAAAAACCGAAACCGAAACGTATCGGAACCGAAACGAACCGAACCGAGTAATATACGGTACTAATTTGGTACAATTTTTTAGAATACCGAATAAACCGAAACTGAACTGAACCACTAAAATTTTGACTCGAATCCCGAAATGCTCACCCCTACTCGTGAATACGGGTACTAACCGACGAAAACTGATCTCAAACCCAAAGATCGGGTCCGCGTCATCGACAACATCACATTTTACCGATGGATGAATATTCAAATACCCAAATTATGTATCGAGAAGGAAGACTTCATCAGCTTTCACCTTGGAAAGGTGCATATATTCATCAATGGATTTGGTGCTTTTAGTTACTCGATGCATTTGATCCTTAATCTGCTTAATGTGACCACGAATGGAGCGACCATATGTGGTAGCAAGAGTCTGCTAGGCATCGCCAGAGGATGCAGCAGAGGCGATCAACGCCTGACATGAGGGGGAGACCGAGTCAAGAAGGGCAGAGAAACCCAGACAATCTTGTCGGAACCAGGGACCGAACTGCGGATTAGGCACCACAGCATTGTCGACACAGATGGTGGCAGCCGGGCTGTTCAACGAATCAAGGAAACTGTCAAGGTTATAGCCCTGAAGCAGTGGTCGAATCTGAACATTCTAGATAACATAGTTCAGGGTTTGGAAACATCGGAGATGTTGATGTTGAGCAGCGGGTTATTGGTGTTGTTGGAGTCATAAGGAGAGACAATGTCGTTGGGAAGATCAACGGTATTCTTGACGGGCGGGGGCGAAATCGATCCTGTTCATGTTGTTATCGCTGTTGACGATGAGGCAACCACCGGAGATTCGCCGGAGAAGAAGAGTCCGGATGCAACGGAGGGTCGAGTAGATATTCTGTAAATATATTTTTCTTTGTTTTGATTGGTATATATTTTCTACTTTGCATTAAAGATCATCTTGGGAATATACCAACATAATTAATAGCATATAGAAATAAACAGTCCATTTTTTTTGTAATAAACCTGCGGCCAATATGGTTAATATATATTATAGGTGAATCTTTGATTAATGTGTAACACATAATAAAACTCAAATTAATATGATCTCCGGAACATAACCAGTCACAGTGTCCTAAAACAGTAAGAAAATAATTCAAACATGTAATTTGATTAGGCAAAGTCATTAGTAGTAAAAATTAGCTCTTTTAAGGGTAATTAATTAAACCCTAAAGCGAAGCAATATGTCTCTTTAATAACCTAAAACTATCTTTAATTTATTTTGACAGACTTTGAATTTTGTTTTTTTTAAAAAAAAGTGGCTTCGATCCCCACGTCCACTTTTTATATATTCTTAAAGGCTGAACATTTTATTTATAAATTATTTAAAATTAACCTCTCAAATTTAGATTTTTTTTTGTTTTAAATTGAAGAAAAAGCATTAAATAAAAAGACAAATTTTTTCTAGCTAATTAGATTTAACACTTGAGTCCTTGATATATATATATATATATATCAAATTAAAAATACTACGAAACCTACAATAAAATTTAACATGAAAAATTCAACAAAGATTAATACCGATATATACTTATATAACACACTTGCAATCGGTTACGCTGATAATAAGGTAAGTTTTAGTTCAAATAATTGAGTTACACTAATAATAAGATAAATTAGCTTAAATAATTGAGAGTAATTTTAATAATAAAGATAACACATAATCTCAGTATTACTAAACTAGATCCGCTTTGATACGAAATAATACTAGCATCTGCATTTATTAAAATCTACATATCACAATCATATTATTACTACGTGGAAATCATATGAAGTTCCAAGTTACCGTTAGCTTTTTAAAAAATCTAACCGTTAGGATCGACTAGTTTGGGCCTGATTTGGGCTTAAAAGCCCATATCAAAAGGCGCGTTTTGAAACTCGGACAAATGGTTCGGGCAACGAGAAAATGCCACGTGGCAGTCTCTGTTCGGTCCCGTAAAACATCACAAGTTGTAAAAATAGAGGAATTTGAAGAAAGTTGTGACAAAATTGGTAAAATGTGTTATTTTTTCGCTGCAAAATATTCTATAGTAAATTATCAAAAATATTCTTAAATCTTATTTTTTTAAACAGTATATACTAATTCTTTCACATATTTTTAATTGATTACGTATTTATTTGTAATGACAATTAATAGCAATTAAATTTTAATTTCAGAGTTATTCATGAATTGTAATCGGAATTAGGGTGAGTAGTAAAATGAATTTATGAAAACAAATAAATAATATTACATATAAAAAATAAAACATATGTCATATGTTTCGATTTGTAACATGTTATTAGTAACAAAATATCAGGTGTTAGGGGTCTGACATCATGTGTCACATAATACATATAGGTATTAGAAAATCTAGTTTGAACATTTAGCTATCCTAATAATAATATAGGGTAACTGTTTTATTACTCGCATATTTATAAACATTATATACTATTTTTTTTTTTATCAATATATCCTCCTAACTTTATTTTTGATATTTTACCCTCCTAACGTTATCTTTACTTATCAGATTAACATGAGATCTCCGACGGGACTATTTCGGGCCGGATTCTCGTCCTCCCGGATTGGATCTCGTTCTCACGGACGGGATTTTTGTAATCCTGGATAGAGTTTCTACGTACGGTTGAGGAACATCGTCCGAGCGAATGAAAATTTGGTCCAAAAGCGGATTCTCCGGTTGGAGAACTTCGTCAATATGGGATCAGAATCTCTAGTTTGGGAACTTTGTCTAGGGGATCAATACATTCGGTGAGGGAACATCTGATAATGCGGTCTGACAACATCTGGACCGACGAGAATCCGATCTGGATGCGTCCAAGAGAACGACGAACTCTGATCAAGAAGCACGGAAAAATTTACCAAAAGAAATCGAATAGATTAAGAATAAACGAAAACGAATAAAAGAGAAATTATAATGAACTAGGGATGTATAGGCAAAATAATAGTTTATGATCATTATGGGTAAAATAACATTTTATGATCTCTTTCTTACTTTCCCTTAGTTTTGTAAATATGTTATATAGATGCACTAGCTCAGTCAGTCTCTTTCATGAACTATTCTCTTTGTCTTTCAATTCCACTATCAACCATCATGTTTATCTGACAATTCAGAACGTTAATCTCCAACTCTCCCTCTGAAAAACTCATAGTATAAACGAGTTTGACTCGCGAACCAACTCGGTTTTTACCGAGTTGTGCTGGAAAAATATGAGCTCGAAAAAAAAAGACTTGGCGAACTAGTTAAGCCAGCTCGCTAGCCAATTTTTTTAATTATTATTATTTGATTGTTTTTAAATATATTTATTTAGGGTTAATCCCACAAAAAACTCCAAACTTATTAAAATGTTCCATATAAAACCTTAAACTTGTAATCTCCTACGAAAAACCCTCAATTTGGTAAAAACTTCCATAAAAATTATAAACTTACAATTTTCTTCCATATAAAACCTTTGACTTGTTTGACCAAAAATTTTGCTGACGTGGCATGACAGATTGCTGACATGGCGTCTTCCTTTATATTTGATAAAAAATATATATGTATCTATGTATATAGGTATATGTATATATATCTGTATATTTAAAATTTAAAATACAAACTTAATATATATATATATATTATATTTGTATATATATATATTTGATAAAAAAATATATATGTATGTTTGTATATAGGTATATATATATATTTGTATATTTAAAATTTTAAAGTACAAATCTAATATATATACAAATATATATGTATATATATTTGACCAAAAATTAGAAATTTATATTTTAATTTTTAAAATGATGACATGGCGCCGACGTGTCAACTCAGTCAGTGCCACATCAGCAATCTATCGTGCCACGTCAGCAAAATTTTTGGTCAAACAAATCAAAGGTTTTATATGGAAGAAAATTGTAAGTTTATAATTTTTATAGAAGTTTTTACTAAATTCAGGGTTTTTTGTGGGAGATTACAAGTTCAAGGTTTTATATGGAACATTTTAACAAGTTTGGAGTTTTTTGTGGGATTAACCCATTTATTTATTATTATTATTTGGGTAAAACCCCTAAAAAACCTCCAACTTGCAAAAATATATACAAATAAATCTTCAACTTGAAAAACTGTCATTCAATCCTCGAACTTGTAACTTGTCACTGAATAAAACCTCGAACTTGCAAATTAGTGTTCTAATAAACCTTTGACCAGTTTGACCACAATTTCAAACGATCGGAAATCCACGTATTGACGAATTGCTGATGCCATTTTTTAAATTAAAATTGATAACGTGTATAAGATGACATCAACAATCCGTTAATACGTGGATTTCTGATCGCCTGAAATTGTGGTCAAACCGGTCAAAGGTTTATTAGAGTAATAATTTGCAAGTTCGATGTTTTATTCAGTGACAAGTTACAAGTTCGGGGATTGAATGATAGTTTTTCAAGTTGAAGGTTTATTTGTATATATTTTTGCAAGTTGAAGGTTTTTTAGGAGTTTTACCCTTATTATTTTTATTTTTATTTTATTCGTGAGCCACCTAGTGAAGTGAGGCCACCAAAGTTTTTCCGACTCGTAAAAAAATGGGTCGTAACCGAGTCGGGTCCAAAGTGGACTAGATCAGATCGATCCGAGTTGAATTGCCCGAGCGAGTATGTTTTGCATCCCTATAATGACCACACGAATTAAATGAGCGTTTAGGGTTTAATAACGAGTACCTTTTTACCAAATATCATGAACTTTCCTTGGATTTTTTTTAGTAATTTATTGATGGTTTTTTCTGAATTTGTCCACAGAAGATGATATTTTGATTCTTTCGGACGGGAGTTTCATCGTTTCGGACAGAGTTTCTCCTGTTCGGGAATTCGGTCCAAAAGCGGGTACTTCATTTTGGGAACTTCGTACAGTTGCAATCTGGGATCAGATTCTCTGATTTGGGAACTTTGTCCGGGGATCAATGCATTTGGCGAGGGAACATCCAAATGACGATAATCCGGTCCAAGAGAATGATGAACCATGATCAAGAACCATGAAAAAATTGATCAAAATAAAAGGAAAAAATGAAGAATAAACGAGAAAAAAAGGAGACATTATAATGAGCACACGAACTAAATGAAATAAAGTTTTTTTTTTGTCTACAATGCTGATGCCCAAAATGCGGTCCAAATGTGGTTATGGGTAGGGGTGTAAAATAGGCAGGGCAGGTCAGGTTCGACCTAGTTGAATTCGGGTCTAAAATTTCTTAGGCCAAATCGGTATGCCCTTTTATTTTTTAGGTCTAAGATCGATGGCCCAGAGCTTGGCCCTATAAAACTTGAGGTGGGGCAGGTCGAGCTTCAAGTTTTTCATTAAATAAAGGGAAAATGACATTTTGCTATACAAACTTTGTAAAATGTGGCTTTTTCCTATACGAATTTTTAATTTGACAAAAAACTATACAAAATTATCAAATGTTCCAAATTGATACACGAACTAACCAATTTAATTGCAATTTTCTATACAATCCGAAAACGGTGTTAAGTGTCTGTTAACCGCTGACATGACATGCCACGTGACGGCTGACGTGGCACGCCACATAGATTTTTTTTGCCACATCAGCATACCACGTCAGATTTTAAAAAAAAATCCGAAAAATATGAAAAAAATCGAAAAAATTTTAAAAAAATTTAAAATAAAATAAATAAACAGCAAAAAAAATACATATATACATATATATTCATATTTATATACAAATAAAAATATACATATATATACTCCTATATAAAAAAATATATATATATACAAAATAAAAAATATACACATATATATATAAACATTTATACAAATATATATACATATACATACAAACAAATATATTTATATATACACATACACATATATAAATACATATATATGTGTATATATATATACATATGCATATATATACATACATATATACATATATACATACATACAAATACAAATATAAACATAAATACTCCTATATATATATATATCTATATATCAAATAAAAAATATACACATATATACATGCATTTATACAAATATATATGCATATACATATATACAAGTATATTTATATATAAACACATACATATATATAAATACAAATACGCATATATGTATGTATATATGTATATATATACATACGTACATATATACATACAAAATAATATATATATATCCACATATAAATACAAATATAAACATAAATACTCCTATGTATATATATATACAAAATAAAAAATATACAAGTATATATATATATATAGGAGTATATATATTTATATTTGTATTTGTATATAGATATGAATATATATATATATGTGTGTATTTTTTTGCTTTTTATTTTTATTTTTATTTTTATTTTTTTTGCAATTTTTTTCGGATTTTTTGTTTTTTGTTTTTTAAAAAATCTGTTTTTTTTTTGTATTTTTTTTCGGATTTTTTGTTTTTTCTTAAAAAATCTGACGTGACATGCTGACATCGCAAAATTTTCTATGTGGCGTGCCATGTCAGACGCTACGTGGCGTGCCACGTCATCGGTTAACGGATATTTAACACCGTTCTGGATTGTGTAGGAAATTATAGTTAAATTGGGTAGTTCGTGTATGAATTTGGCATATTGGATAATTTGGTATAGTTTTTTGTCAAATTAAAAATCCGTGTAGGAAAAAGTTACATTTTACAGAGTTCGTGTAGGAAAATGTCATTTTCCCTTAAATAAATTTTTTTTCTACGATGAAAACAATAATGTGAAACATTAAAAAAATAGCAAACATAGTATAAAAAGATATTTTATAATGTAAATACAAAAGAATCAGGTTTTGAATGGGGATGACTTTTATTTTGGGTTTTGGGTTTTAGTTTTTGGATTTTGGTTTTTAGTTTTTGGTTTTTGGCTTTTGGATTGTATAATATTTAAAAACTAAAAAAAGTAGTTTTTGATTTTTCATTGATTTTTCCACTAAAATAGCTTTCTAAGTTTTTAGGAAAAATAATTTTGTGAAAACTTTAATGATGTTTTTTTGGGTTTTTGGATTCTAAAACTTCAAAAACTCCAACCATTCAAGACCTCAATATATTTATATGCAAATAAAGGTTTAAAAATATATATATTTGGAAATTTTTACTCTATAAAAAATATAAATTGATATATATATATATGATGTAATATGGTTAAAAAAATAAAAGTTTTTATCAGTTTAAAAAGTATTAATTGGAATCAAGATAAAGTTTCGTCATTTGGTTCAAAGATGTATATATATATATAAATGTAGGTACGAGTGTTTATGTGCATCGAAAAACAAAACCCAATCCATTAATATGAAACAAAACTAATTCCCATAAAGGAGAAAAATATAGAACAAAAAAACATAATCAAAATAGCAAGTATTAGGTTTGATTTAGCACGAAAAAAAATAATACAATTTAAAAAGGATTATCCAATCCAATATATATATGTTGTAAGATGGTTAAAAAAAGTTAGGGTAATTATAGAGAGAAAAAGCTTTGGTTTAGTAGGAAAAAGGGTTAGAAAAAAATAAAACAAAAAATTAATGGACATCAAACCTCATCCGAGACCCGACTAGCTCGACCCAACTAGCATGCTACCTATTTAGCTCGAGGCCTGAAAGTCCGAAGTTTAACGAGCTTATATTTTCTAGGCCCACATCTTTATTATTTTTTATAGAGGACATTATGGTTTAATAGATGAATTTATGTAATCTAATATTAGGTTACCTTATATATATCTCTTGTCATATCATTATTGTGGTGTATATATTGGAAATCAATGAGAATACAAACCTTAAGAGAGTTTTATGCTAAGTTTCATGGTATCAAAGCAAACATTTCTTTTCTCTTCTTAATACCGCGTCGTTTCCATTGTTGTTCATCCTTTTCATCCCTCATCTTCTTCTCATGTTGTCCATTGTGACCATGGCAACTGAAAATACTCAATCGGAAAACCCTTCGGAGTGAGTAACACCAAAATTCACATCCCAATTACCCTAGACATGGAAGAATTCAATTCCGATCCATGGAGAGAACTCTTTGAAACCCACTGCCTTAGCTTTGGCATGAGTGGTCATCTTGACGACATCACTCGTCCAACAGGCGCAGAAGACACTTATTGGACAAGAATAGATGACCTTGTCAAACTATAGAACTACGACGCAATCTCCAATCTCTCTCACTACCGTGCTGAAGAAAAAAAGTACATCACATGAACTATGGATGCGGCTCGAGAATCAATTCCCTGATAACAAAGACCCCCGGACAATTCAACTCGAACATGAGTTGTACAGCCTCTCCATTGGTGATTTCACGGTGCATGACTACTATCAGTCATTGAAGAAGCTCTCTGATATGCTCTCCAACATTGATGGGGAAGTATCGGATCAAGCCCTCGTGATGCATATGATCAATGGTCTTAGCGAAAAATTTGATAACATTGTCAATGTCATCAAGCACAAATTCCCCTTCCCATCATTTGAAGATGCTCGATCCATGTTCACTCCTGAGGAACAACGTCTTCCAAAATCTACACGTCGTCAACCGATTCATACAAATCACCCTTCTTCTCCTCAAGAACCACTCAATCACAGTCTTTTTCTCCATGCGGTTTCCAACACCGTGATGACTGTCATGGTGGTCACCGGGGTCGATCACACAGAGGTCGACAGTACTACAATAATGGTCCGTCCTGGAACTCTGCGCAATGGCCACCATATTGGTCGTAACCTTGGTAATACCCGGCTTATGCACCCGTAATTCTCAGGCACCACCGACTCTACCACGTACCTCACCATCTCAATTGACACCATCGACACCTCCAACCCCACCTTCTGAGCCAACAACTGTCTTGGCCAATGCTGTCAACACAATGACCATTCAGAATCCGGCAGAACATGCATGGTACATGGATTCAGGAGCAATGGCACATCTCACGAACCAACTACGTAACCTCCACACTGTTTTTAATTCGAGCATTACTCCTTTTGTCACGGTCAGTGATGGGTCTTTATTGCCTGCACACCAAACAGACCATACCACCATCTTCTCTTTCCCCCGAGCACTATCTTTACAAAATGTTTTTGTCACACCAAATATAATCAAAAATCTCGTTTCGGTTCGTCAATTTACGTATGACAATAATTGTTCCATTGAGTTTGATACAATGACAACACAGATGTAAAGATAAGCTATATTCCCATAAAGAAAACTAACCCTACAATAATTTTCTATATGGGATTAAGATCCGTATTTCACACAAGAATAAATTGTTACACCTATCCTTATGCTATTTAGGTAGACATCTAATGTCAATCATATCTAATATGACTCTTAGATCCTTTATGAGACTATGATATCAAATATCATTGCATACTCGTCTCATCTGTACCATTAAGTCTCAAGTCAAACTTGACAACTTAACCCAAGATAAACCATATTCAAGTTGTAGGAACCACGATTTTCTACCCTGCCTCACAAAGATAATCCGGCACGCTCAGCTTTGGCATGACCCGTGTTACGGACGATCGATGCCTTGACAGACGCTCTAGTAATGGGAGGTACACACTTAGCATTACATGAATAAGGGATTTTCGAAACCGCACCTAGATCAAGCACCTACTTTCAAGCTATGAGAACCAGCATTTCTCCATCTTGCCTCACCAAGATAATACGGCACACCCAGCTTTGGCATGACCCATGACACGTATGATCGAGGCCTTGACAAGTGCTTTACTTATAGAGCTTCTAGATCTAACCGGTTTCTGTGCAACGATTGTTCATAATCCGAATAGACCATCCATTCGATTATGTAATCCCAATCGCGGAGCTCCCACTCAATCAAGCATATACCATATCTTGATTAAGTTACATGTATTCATTCACTATGAACCATCCATAAGAATGAATCATACCTATTTGAGTTACAGCTGATCAGAATAAGCAACGATTGCGTAATCGGACCTTGAAAACGAAAATTTTCGGAATCTGGACTTCGGACCGTCCGTTCTGGAGGTAGAACGGACGTTCCAGGCTGGCAGAACGTTCGGTCTCGACTGCAAAAGCCAGAACGGACGTTCCGCCTAGTAGAACGAACGTTCTGCATGGCAGAACGGACGGTCCAACCTTCCGTTCTGTGCCAATTAGTCCGTCACCCTTGGACCGTCCGTTCCGGCTTACCAGAACGGACGGTCTAGGGTAGTTCTCCGTGATCAGATCACATTTCCCCGCGTTCTCAGCCCGATCAGACCCGAAACTGAACCGAATTCTTCTGTACATCCAAAATTCGAATCCTGCACTCTATGCAACATGAAACATGCAATCTACACTAGATTCAATCATCAAACATGCATAGATATCAAAGCAAACATGGATTCAAACAATTCAAATCCTAAAACGTGCGTGATCGGGTTCTACGAAATCAAAACAGAGCAACCAGGCTCTGATACCACTGTTAAGTTTCCTGGGATCTCATGAGCGAATCTAATTCCTAAGAGATCGATTCTAGGGTTTGCGCAGCGGATATAAAACAAAAATTTAATGAAACCCTAGAACCATGCTACTATTGAATCGTAGAAACGTTAGAATGCTTACCTCAATCGATACGGGGCATGTATCAATCGGAATCTTCTATTCGATTTGTGCTTTGAGAAAAACGGACTTTGATCACACTCTCAAGCTCTTGGATCTCACCAAAAGTCTGCCCAAAGTGTTCTCAAGTCGGCTCCCTTATATTAGGGTTTTTAATCTCCTTCTTATAAAGTGATTTAACTCTAATTCGGTTTAATTTCGGAAAATCTGAAGCCCGGAACGGACGGTCCAGAAATGCACGCAGATCGTCCGTTCCAGCAAGTAGAACGGACGTTCCGCATTAGTGGACCGTCCGTTCCAGTCTTATGGAACGGACAATCTGTTCTGGACCAGGCTGAGTGTAAAAACTTGTTCTTATG
>NW_010965122.1:1445523-1446242 GCF_000463585.1 Tarenaya hassleriana
CGAGGTGTGGATACGTGTAGAGGGCGAGGTAATCTTCCTGCCTAAGTGATCGGACGAATTCTTCAGTTGATACAGGCCCCGGATCGATTGAGTTAAGCGTTCTAACGTTTCTACGATTTCATTAGCAGCATGGTTCTAGGGTTTATTAATTTTTGTTTTACATCCGCTGCGCAAACCCTAGAATCGATCTCTTAGGAATTAGATTCGCTCATGAGATCCCAGGAAACTTAACAGTGGTATCAGAGCCTGGTTGCTCTGTTTTGATTTCGTAGAACCCGATCACGCACGTTTTAGGATTTGAATTGTTTGAATCCATGTTTGCTTTGATATCTATGCATGTTTGATGATTGAATCTAGTGTAGATTGCATGTTTCATGTTGCATAGAGTGCAGGAGTTCGAATTTTGGGTGTACAGAAGAATTCGGTTCAGTTTCGGGTCTGATCGGGGCTGAGAACGCGGGGAAATGTGATCTGATCACGGAGAACTACCCTAGACCGTCCGTTCTGGTAAGCCGGAACGGACGGTCCAAGGGTGACGGACTAATTGGCACAGAACGGAAGGTTGGACCGTCCGTTCTGCCATGCAGAACGTTCGTTCTACTAGGCGGAACGTCCGTTCTGGCTTTTGCAGTCGAGACCGAACGTTCTGCCAGCCTGGAACGTCCGTTCTACCTCCAGAACGGACGGTCCGCAGTCCAGATTCCGAAAATTTCCGTTTT
>NW_010965122.1:1449456-1455689 GCF_000463585.1 Tarenaya hassleriana
TGGCTCGGCGGACCGTCCGTTCTGGACTTCTGGTCCGTCCGTTCCAGACCCTTCCGTCTTGGTTTTTCCGTCGTTTTTCTCACGCGTTTTGTCATTCCCTGCGTGTGTGACCCTGTAGGCTCATTCGATATAGCAGTTTTTGGTTTTTCTGTAAAAGACCATCCAACACAACGGACTCTATTCCGATGTGATAGTTCCGACCCTCTCTACCCAATCACGGCTCCTACCACCAACACCTCTCATCACCCTGTTGCACTCCTCAACATACCAACCACAATATTGCATCGTCGTTTGGGTCTCCGGGCAATTCTACCTTTAATTCTTTACTTTTCTCTAGTTTAATACGTTGTAATAAGCCAAACATGACTTCATCTTGTGAAACATGTCATCTTGACAAAAGCATTATACTTCTATTCTTCCAATCCAACATCTTGGTTTGGGCTCCATTCCAAATAATACATTCTGATATTTGGAGTCCTCCCATTTCTAGTATTAGTGGTATTCGATATGATGTCATCTTCCTTGACCACTTCACTTATTTTTTACGGGCTTATCCTCTTCACCGCAAGAGTGACGTGTTTTCCAAGTTTCTTCATTTCCATGCTTATGTTCAACACCAATTCAACACCAACATCAATTTTTCCTATGCAATCATGGGGTGAGTTCGCCAATTACATTTCAAAGACTTTCTTGACTTACACAGAATTTTACTTTGATTCTCTTGCCCCCAAACATCGCAACAAAATGGAAGGATTGAATGTATAATTCGAACAATTAATAATCTCGTTTGGACTCTCCTCTTTCAAGCAAGCTTACCACCCATATTTTGGGTCGAAGCTCTTCATATGAGCGTTCACATTCTTAACCTTCTTCCCTCCACCGCCATAGATAACCAAGCACCATACACCAAACTCTTCAGCGAAGACACTTCATATCTCCATTTCAGAGTATTCGGTTGCCTTTGTTACCGAAATCTTATCTCCACCGCCCCACACAAACTTTCCCCTAGATCACATTATAATACCCCGAAACCCGAACCGAATATTTAATTACTTCATGAGGTAAATAATTAATTAAACAATCGTGTTATCATAAAAAAATAGGTCTTGTACAGTACCGGGGGAAAGGCACAGGAACCGCCGTGTGTGGAAAAATGAAAAAAACAGAAAAGGAACAGAAGTACAAGTCGAGTCTGATCGGACCAAATACTCAGTCCGGACGGACTGACATATACAGTCCGAACGGACTGACAACCTAGTCCGAGCGTACTAGACTAAGTCGCAGACCGAACGGACCAGAAGTACACAAACAAGCCACAAACTTTCGAAGAGATGGGCCAAGTTTGGGCCCAGACCGTCCGGTCTGGCAGTCAGATAGGAGGGACTGACGAACAGAGGACGTAAGTGACCAACTTGCTGTCTTGGTCCACGTTTTTCTCGGCAGAAAAGGGGTCCACCGGTGTCAAATTACCGTCCAACCCCGCCAGGATGTTGCAGACTTGAAGCTGGACCTGGGCTTCCACCATAATGCGCTTGGCTCGTTCCATAAACTGAGCAGAGGCTCAACACTTAGCCATTTCTGGCAAAAGAGTGCAGAAAACAGAGAAAGGGCGAAAAATAAAGAAAAAAGAAGAGAGGGAGAGAAGAGGAATGAAAAGAGGCTCGGTGAAGCAAGGAGGGACCTCCTTAGAGTGCCTAGAAGAAGTTTCCAGCGAGAAAGAGCTCAGAAACAACCACAAATCCGGCCAAACCTGATCTGAGTCGAAAACAGAGGTAAATGGCTTGAGTTGGATCTGTGTGAGCTCGTTTTCATTGTATCATTGTGTTATTTCGATGGTTTGCTGTTTTAATTGGATAGAGAACATTTCAATGAACATTTAACACTAAACGGTACGTAATTTGGTGGAGAAATGAGTGAGAAATGACCAAACGAAATCGGACCAGAAAGTTGTTTTCACGAAGAAGACGAAGTGCAGAAACCCCAGTTGAAATAGACTGATGGATACATTCCGAACGGTCTACTAGTATAGTCTAAACGGATTGAGACAGAACAAACGAACCAAGTGCCAACGTCAGCCTAGACCGACCGGTCTAGGCAGTGGACCAGTCCGAACGGACTGAGGTGGAACAGACCGAGACAAAGACCAGACGAACGAGCCGGAGACCAACAATGACCTAGACCAAACGAACTAGACATAGTCCAATCGGTCCAGAGCTCAGGACCCATTTTTCGGTGAATCTTCGATCCATTATGCATGGTGAGATGTGCGACTCAACGATGAGGGTGACTCGTTGTGTGATTTATTTGGGTAGCCTTGCATGGTGTTAAATGGTAGATCGATAGGGATCGATACCGTGATGCGCGTGATTATACCAGGGATATAAGTATACGATGATTGGCATGCTTGTAGCTCACTCGTGTGACGTGAGTGAAACATGATTGTGATTGTGATATAGTCATGTGCGACATAACGACCAACATCATGGACTTGGCGGGTGTGTGAGACGATCCTATTCATGCTGACTGGATTAGGGTTATGGCTAAACCCTATGGTGGACTCCATACAGGTGTGATTGTATCGCCTAAATAGGAGCGCCTCACACACCCACCATGAGGTAAATATTTAATTAGACAATCGTGTTATTATAAAAAAATGGCTTGTACAGTACCGGGGGAAAGGCACATGAACCTTTGCGTGTGGAAAAAACGGAAAAAACAGAAAAGGAACAGAAGTACAAGTCGAGTCTAATCGGACCAAATACTCAGTCTGGACGGACTGACATATATAGTCTGAACGGACTGACAACCTAGTCCGAACGAACTGGACTAAGTCATAGACCGAACAGACCGGAAGTACACTAAACAGGCCACGAACTTGCGAAGAGATGGCCCAATTTTGGGTCCATACCGTCCGTCTAGCAGTCAGACAGGACGGACTGACGAATAGAGGACGCAAGTGGCCAACTTGCTGTCTTGGTCCACGTTTTTCTTAGCAGAAAAGGGGCCAACCAGTGTCAAGTCGCCGTCCAACCCTGCCAGGATGCTGCAGACTTGAAGCTGGGCCTGGGCTTCGGGCAAAATGTGCTTGGCTCATTCCATAAACTGAGCAGAAGCTCGGCATTTAGCCTTTTCTGGCAAAAGAGTGCAGAAAACAGAGAAAGGGCGAAAAAGAAAGAAAGAAGAAGAGAGGAAGAGGCTCGGGGAAGCAAGGAGGATCTCCCTAGAGTTCCTAGAAGAAGTTCTCAGCGAGAAAGAACTCGAAAAACAACCACAAATCTAGCCAAACCTGATATGAGTCGAAAACAGAGATGAGTGGCTTGAGTTGGATGTGTGTGAGCTCGTTTTCATCGTATTATTGTGTTATTTCGATGGTTTCTATCTTAATTTGATAGAGTACATTTAAATGAACATTTAATAATGAACGATACATAATTTGGTGGAGAAATGAGTGAGAAATGACAAAACGAAATCGCTTAGAAAGTTGTTTTCGCGAAGAAGACGAAGTGCAGAAGCCCCAGTCGGAATGGACTGATGGATCAGTCTGAATGGACTGACAGTTCCAGTTCAGATGGACCGACAATTCCAGTCCGAACGGACTGATGTACAGTCCGAACGGTCTACTAGTATAGTCCAAACGGATTGAGACAGAACAGACGAACCAAGTGCAACCTAGACCGACCGATCTAAGCAGTGGACCAGTCCGAACGGATTAAGGTGGAACAGACCGAGACAAAAACCAGACGAACGAGCCGGAGGCCAACAATGACCTAGACCGAACGGACTAGACAGTAGTCCAACCGGTCCAGAGCTCATGACCCATTTTTCGGTGAATCTTCGATTCGTTATCCGTGGTGAGATGTGCGACTCAACGATGAGAGTGACTCGTTGTGTGATTTATTCGGGTAGCCTTGCATGACGTTAAACGGTAGATCGATAGGGGCCGATACCGTGATGCGCGTGATTATACCAGGGGTATAAGTGTACGATGATTGCCATGCTTGTGGTTCACTCGTGTGACACGAGTGAAGCATGATTGTGATTGTAATATAGTCCTGTGCGACACAACGACCAACATCATGGACTTGGCGGGTATGTGAGGCGCTCCTATTCATGTTGTCTTGACTAGGGTTATGGCTAAACCCTATGGTGGACTCCATACGAGTGTGATTGTATCTCCCTTGTGTCATGGACTTGACATTGGTAGTTACGAGATGTGACCAGTGCGTGAGACGTGCATAGTCGCATGCGATGCGATGGCCAACATCACGCGAGTGACAGGCTTGTGATACGCTCCTACTCATGCTTATTTGACTAGGGCCTATGGCCAAACCCTATGATGCGACGTCATATGGATATGATATTGGTTGACATATATGTGACTGATGTGATGTGACTATGCATGATTATTATTGTTTTATGTTGATTATGATTCATCGTTTAACACCGTTCTCACTGAAAACGAGACTACCGGGTTCAATCCGGGCTACTCACTAAGTAGTTATGCTTAGTCTTCATAGTTTTATCTTTTTCAGATCATGAGGAGTACGCTTAGAGCACTCGGACGACGACGACCCGAGAGAGGTAGCATCATATACGGGATTTGTATTTTGGACTATAGGACTTGTATTTCCGCCTTTTGTACGGTTGTACTATTTGATATTCGAACATGTGTTGTTTTGCGACGTTGACTGCATGATGTATTTTCCGTTGCTTACTCTGGTTTGATAAAAATATTTTTGGATTTCGTATTTTTGCTTTCTCATCTTTATTATTTTATTATTATCGTATTTGTCTATGTGGCACATCCTGTATACTGTATATGGGTTACGGGTGTCCCAACTTTTGGTATCAGAGCCATGTTATTTCCTCAGGAAGGAATCGTGCTCACTGCCCAACGATTTTCTACGAAAAATGTTTTCAAACCTTGTCTGAAGAAAATCCTCATGTGTCGAGGTCCGTACATTGATGATGTAGTTATCGATTGTTAGTTGCTAAACGAACTTAAATGTGGTGTAGTGAAATGACGCCACAACGTGCTAGGCTTGTAGGAGAGCTGATGACATTCCCGATCAGGCTCCACAACGTAACCCGGGATAGGAGGGATGGAGGGATGAGTTTCATCAATTCCAGGAGACAGTATGACAACACTTGACAGTCCACGCCCCACCACCACCCCTGGCGGAAGAACTGGAACTGAGGGAGGAGGACCTACACCAGCAGCCGATACCTGTTCAGACGACGGGATACCTCCCCATCGTCAAAGAGTTGCGAGCGATGCATACTTCTCGATTCGAGGGATCACTAAGCCGGAGGTTGCTGAGGAGTGATTCACCCAGATCACTCGGGACTTGGAGTACTTACAGTGCCCGCATCATTATCGAGCTATGATAGCGAGTCATCATCTGTCGGGCCAGGTTCGATATTGGTGGGAGAGAGTGGTGCAGGAGGCACCAGCAGGACACCAGTTTACCTAGGAGGAGTTCAGACCTGAGTTCGAGGTGAAGTATTACCGGCGTCAGGACCATGAGTATCGTCTGATCGAGTTCCTCCAATTGCAGCAGGGGAACATGACCATCCGTGACGAGACGGAGTTTACCCGACTACTGATGTATGGAGGGCATCTGGTGCCTGTCGGTTGTAATGCTCTAGGATGATCCGTGATATGACATTTTGACTTTGTATTGATTCATTGATTTATGAATGCATTACATTCCCGTTATATGATTGGCATGTTTGTTATATTTCGGTATCCTTGAATCATTATAGAATGATTCTAAACACCCTGGTCAGTTATCATTGTGGGAACAATGATGAATTAAGACTAGCATGAGGTGTGATCGATGCATTGGATGCATATCACAATCATGGGTACTCGTTGTGTAACGAGTGACTGGTTGACTCGCATTAGATTGTCACATGGACATAATCATGACTTGAATCTCATACAGCGGTTCGTTCTTGGATCCTCAGACCTGAGATGTCTAGAGTATCTGATATGAGGAGTGGCGTGTCTTGACTGCGTCAAACGTCGTCTTTAACCGGATGATTATAACGGCGTTGATCAGACACGTTCACGAATCATATGGAGATAGTAGACATGCAATATTGGACTTGTCACCTTCTTAACAGGAGAGATATCACTGGTGTGACACCTGTAACCCGTGTACAGTATACGGACTGTGCCACATGGACAAATAGTAATAAAATAATAATGCGGAAGCAAAAATACGAAA
>NW_010965122.1:1455891-1457331 GCF_000463585.1 Tarenaya hassleriana
TCTCGGACTGAGTCAGTTCCATGCGAGTCGAAGCCCAGAAAGTGTTTTGGGCTTGGCTGATGTTTTGACTCGGTCGAGTCAAAGTTTTGACACGGACCGAGTCAATACTAAATGGGCCGGGTCAAGAGTTGACAATGGGCTTGGACTGATTCGTTCTGACTCGACCGAGTCAGAGATCTGACTCGGACCGAGTCAATACTCGGAAAAAGTCTCTTTTCACAAGGATTAGGGTTTCTAACTTATAAGGAGGTGTTGGACGCCGTCCTAAGTGGAGAGCTTATTTTCAGAACCCAAAGACAGAGCAAAAAACTCAGAAGAAATCGTTTCTTTCATAGTTTTAACTCTCGGGATTAGATCCCACATCACATACTTCACAGATCCTAGCAGATCGGTTCCAAAAGCGTTTGGAATCCCTCCCGACGGTGTGGATACGTGTAGAGGGACTGTAACTTCAGTCCTAGGTGATTAAACATGCCCCGGATCGACTCCTACTTCTGTTTCTTCAGGAAAGAGATAAGTATTCGATTTCCACGGTGATATACACGATTATACGGGGTTTTACGGATGAGTTTGGTTGCGTGTGACGTTTGACTAGGTTTAGATTATCCTTCCGCTGCATGAAACCTAGTAAACCAAACCCTAGATCGATATGATCGCATGCTAGGAATCCGTAGCGAAACCCAACAGTGGTATCAGAGCCTGGTTCTCTGTATATCGTCGTGCTTGTCGCATGCCTAGATGAATTTTAATGGTTAAAATTGCATGATAGGCTTGATCTATGCATATTTAATGATGTTATGATTGTTATTTGATGTATGGATGAGTTTGGGGTTGAAGATGGCTTGGTGGCACATCAAATTAGGGTGAAAACCTAGATTTTGTGGCCTGAAAGTGTCTCCCAGAGTTTTGACTCGGACAGAGTCAGAGTTTTGACTCGACCGAGTCAAAACGACAGATCAGAGTTTTGACTCAAACAGAGTCAAGTGTTGACTCGGCCGAGTCAGAACGGACCAAAATTGAACAGACTCGGCCTAACAGACTTCTGACTCGGTCAGAACCAGTTTTGACTCGGACAGAGTCAATACAGAAGGTTGTCTAGTTCGTCGAGTATTGACTCGGACCGAGTCAGTTCGTCAGACTTTGTTAGATGCAATTGTTGCATCGTTTCAAGTGTCTGAGCCGAGATTCTGATTCTACCGATCTGATCGGAACAACTTGATTGAACTGACTTGAATTCAGTCAAGATTTCATTGTGTTCAAGTCACATATACCTCATGAAATCTCAAGCTATTACCGCCCATTAGTAGAGCAACACTGTCAAGGCCTCGATTCATGGTTACGGGTCATGCCCTAGCTGAGCGTGCCTGATAAGCAAGCATAGCAAAGTCCAAGTTTTAGTTAGACCGGAGGCAAAGCCAAAGGCAGAAGTTCTTTATCCAG
>NW_010965122.1:1458462-1460845 GCF_000463585.1 Tarenaya hassleriana
AAAGAGTTCCAGCAAAAGGAAGCGTTCCAAAGGTAAGGGCAAAAGGAAATTGACAAGTGTTGTCACTAAGCCTAAGCCCAAGCCCAAGAAGGAAGAGTGTTATTTCTGTCATGCCATTGGGCATTGGTACAGAAATTGCAGACTCTACCTGGAAGATCATAGGAAGAAGAAGCTTGCAGAAGCTTCATCTTCAGGTATCTTCGTTATAGAAGCTAACTTGTTTACTTCTACATCTTGGGTATTAGATACCGGATGTGCCTCGCACATTTGTGGAAATGTTCAAGGACTTCGAGGAAGTAGACAATTGGCGAAGGGAGAAGTAGATCTTCGCGTCGGGAATGGAGCAAAAGTTGCTGCATTGATCGTCGGGACTTATGATCTGACTTTACCTTCTGGCCTTGTATTGGAGTTGCATGATTGTTATTTTGTACCTGCCATAGCAGGAACATTATATTGATTTCATGTTTAGACTCGGATGGTTTCAGATTTGTTATTGAGAACAAATGTCTGTCCATTTATAGAGGCGATTTATTCTATGGTAAGGGTTACCAGTTTAATGGCCTTTATGTTTTGGAAGATGAACCATCTAGATACATGTCGATCTATAACGTTAGTACCAAGCGGTTTAAGCCGAACGACTTAAATCCGACCTATCTCTGGCATTGTCGACTTGGTCACATCAATGAGAAACGCATTGCGAAGCTTCATTCTGATGGACTTCTTGATTCTTTTGATTATGAGTCAATTGAATCGTGCGATTCTTGTTTGATGGGCAAGATGACAAAATCTCCTTTTACTAGAAAAGGAGAACGGGCTACGGAGTTGCTAGAACTCATACATAGTGATGTATGCGGTCCTATGAGCTCTCCCGCTAGAGGAGGTTATCTGTACTTTGTTACGTTTACTGATGATTTCAGTAGGTACGGTTATGTCTACTTGATGAGACATAAGTCTGAAACGCTTGAATTGTTCAAGAATTTCAGAAACGAGGTACAGAACTAACTTGGCAAGACGATCAAGTTGCTTTGATCTGATCGAGGTGGCGAGTATATGAGCCAAGGGTTCACTGACTATCTGGCAGATTGTGGGATTGTCTCACAGCTGACTCCGCCTGGAACGCCACAATGGAATGGCGTTTCCGAGAGGAGGAACCGAACCTTATTGGATATGGTACGGTCTATGATGAGTCAGGTCGATCTTCCTAAATCCTTCTGGGGATATGCTTTGGAAACGGCAGCGCTTATACTGAACAACTGTCCAACAAAGTCGGTTCAGAAGACTCCATATGAGATATGGACTGGGAAGCGTCCCAGGTTAGCATTTATGAAGATTTGGGGATGCGACGTTTACGTGAAACGTCTGGCTTCTGATAAGCTGTCCGCCAAGTCTGATAAATACATATTTATGGGTTACCCTAAGGAAACTAAAGGGTACTGGTTCTACAACCCATATGAGAACAAAGTGTTTGTTGCTCGGAATGGATCTTTCTTGGAGAGAGAGAGAGTTCGTCTCCAAGAGAGTTAGTGGGAGTAGAATAGATCTCGAAGAAGTTCGAGAACCACAAATAGTCGAGGAACCGAGTGAACAGGGCGAATCGGTTCAACCTGTGTCACAAGTTGTTGAGACAACACCTCCTAGTGAACCTCGGAGATCTGGTAGAATTCGCCAAGAGCCTACAAGATATGGTTTTCTTGTGACTGGAAACGACGAACTCATGTTGTTAGAACATGACGAGCCTACGTCGTATTCAGAGGCTGTGGCGAGTTCCGATTCCGAGAAATGGCACCAGGCCATGGAGTCTGAGATGCAGTCCATGTACGACAACAGAGTATGGACTTTGGTCGACTCATTCGATGGTATTAAGACTATTGGATGTAAGTGGGTTTTCAAGAAGAAAACCGACATGGATGGCATCGTGCATACCTATAAGGCACGACTCGTCGCGAAAGGGTTTCGGCAGATTCATGGTATAGACTATGATGAAACCTTTTCACCAGTTGTGATGCTTAAATCCATACGGATTCTTCTGGCCATAGCTACATATTATGACTACGAGATATGGCAGATGGACGTCAAGACCGCATTCCTTAACGGGAATCTGTTCGAGGATATGTACATGACACAACCCGAGGGTTTTGTTGATCCTAAGAGTCCGAGGAAGGTGTGCAAGCTTCAGAGATCCATTTATGGACTGAAGCAAGCTTCGAGGAGCTGGAATCTTCGATTTGACGAGTCAGTCAAAACATTTGGCTTCCTGCAAAACGAAGATGAGCCATGCGTTTACAGAAGGTCAATGGGAGCGCAGTGGTCTTCCTTGTGCTTTATGTGGATGATATATTGCTCATCGGAAATGATGTTCCTACTTTGCAAGGAGTGAAATCCT
>NW_010965122.1:1462170-1463099 GCF_000463585.1 Tarenaya hassleriana
ATTGGCATGTTTGTTATATTTCAGTAGATATCCTTGAATCATTGCAGATGATTCTAAATTCCCTGGTCAGTTATCATTATGGGAACAATGATGAATGAAGACTAGCATGAGGTGTGATCGATGCATTGGATGCATATCACAATCATGGGTACTCCCGTTGTGTAACGAGTGACTGGTTGACCCGCATGAGATTATCACATGGACAGAATCATGACTTGAATCTCATACATCGGTTCGTTCTTGGATCCTCAGACCTGAGATGTCTAGAGTATCTGATATGAGGAGTGACGTGTCTTGACTGCGTCAAACGTCGTCTTTAACCGGATGATTATAACGGCGTTGATCAGATACGTTCACGAATCATATGGAGATAATAGACATGCAATATGGGACTTGTCACCTCCTCAACAGGAGAGATATCGCTGGGCCCTCTCGTGGAAGTCGAACTATGAAAATGCGTGGCCACGCTATAGATGAAGTTGCATCTATTTTATTAGTCGATTTGCCAAGACGAGAAAGCGGTTGAACTTGAAGGGTGGCTCAAACCATGCCCTTGTTCAACTTATGATATCGTGAGACAAAGGATCAGAACTCGAGCTGTTATTGCCTCGGTTAGATCACCTCTAACTCAATTCAATGTGGGTGGTCATGGCATCTTGCTAGAGGTTAATCATGACTTGTAGATCGGGAATGGTTCTCGAGGCTACTGCCACTGCGAATGGGCCTACAGGGTCACACACCATTAGAGATGGACTTATATGTGAAGTATCGGAAAGGAAGACTGGGATTTGGTCGAAAAAAGGTTTTTCGGATCAAATCAGAGTGTCGGGACGGTTTCAGCCTTGTGACTCGGACCGAGTCAGTTCCATGCAAGTCGAAGCCCAGAAAGCGTTTTGGGCTTGGCTGATGTTTTGACTCGGTCGAGTCAA
>NW_010965122.1:1463757-1481367 GCF_000463585.1 Tarenaya hassleriana
AAAAACTCAGAAGAAATCGTTTCTTTCATAGTTTTAACTCCCGGGATTAGATCTCACTTCACATACTTCACAGATCCTAGCAGATCGGTTCCAAAAGCGTTTGGAATCCCTCCCATCGGTGTGGATACGTGTAGAGGGACTGTAACTTCAGTCCTAGGTGATTAACAGGCCCCGGATCGACTCATACTTCCGTTTCTTCAGGAAAGAGGTAAGTATTCGATTTCCACGGTGATATACACGATTATACGGGGTTTTACGGATGAGTTTGGTTGCGTGTGACGTTTGACTAGATTTAGATTATCCTTCCGCTGCATGAAACCTAGTAAACCAAACCCTAGATCGATATGATCGCATGCTAGGAATCCGTAGCGAAACCCAACAGTGCCCACCCAGACATCGAAGATCCAGAAGTTCATTGCTGGACTCCGACCCTACCTGTAGAGGAAGATCGAGATCCAGGATTACCCAATGCTGAGTTGGTACATTTCTCAACTGGAGAAGGTGGAGCGTGGAGAGCAGGAGAAGAAGAAGGGGAAGACCCATGAGTGGAGCCCATTCAGGAAGTTCTTCAGTACATGCTCATCTAGGAAGAACGTTCGGAGCAGTGATCCACACGACAACGACAAGGCGCCCGTCGTTCGTGCGCCACTACCACCGGCCGTGAGGGGATCGCTGGTCTGTTATCGGTGCGATCAGTCAGGACACATTGCATCACGATGTCTGACGAGGATCACAGGACCACCACCCTAGCAGCTAGACCAATGCGACCATCGGGCCAGACAGACCACCCCGACCACTAGCGAAGACTGGAGCAGTCCCGAGAGTTTATCTCTCGGTGCCGAGCAGGAGATCCAGGAGGAGGAGGAGGTGGAGGTCACCCTGATGGAGGCGTGGCCGCCGCAATCGCAGGTACCATATATCTCCATGGAATTGCCTTTTATACGTTGTTTGATACCGGGATAACACATAGCTTCTTGAGTACGAGAGTGGCGGGGCGGCTTGAGACAGTAGAGATCGAGCTGAGGAGTGATTTCACCGTGCGCATACCTTCTGGAGAGACGTTAGTAGTGCACGAGATCCTGCAAGGCATACCCCTTGAGGTTTACGGTCGCTTATTAGCCGTAGATCTTATTGTGGTGTCCATCTGAGGATTCGACATCATATTGGGCATGGATTGGTTGATGAAGTACCAGACATACATCGATTGTTCCCAGATGACGATCTGGTTTACGGACGATTTCGGAGGGTTCGAGTTCAGAGGTAGAACAGCGCCAGTAGCGGACCCGATCTGATTTGGCTAGGGCCTATGGCCAACATTATGATGCGACGTCATATGGGTATGATTGTGATTGCCATATATGTGACTGATGTGATGTGATTATGCATGATTATTATTGTTTTATGTCGATTGTGATTCATCGTTTAACACCGTTCTCACTGGGAATGAGATTACCGGGTTCAACCCGGACTACTCACTAAGCAGTTATGCTTAGTCCTCGTGGTTTTTTCATTTTCAGATCACGAGGAGTATGTCTAGAGTAACTCGGATGACGACGACCCCGAGAGAGGCAGCATCATGTACGAGATTTGTATTTTGGACTACGGGACTTGTATTCCCACCTTTTATACGGTTGTACTATTTGATATTCGGACATGCGTTGTTTTGCGACGTTGATCGCATGATATATTTTCCGTTGCTTATTCTAGTTTGATAAAAAATATTTTTGGATTTCGTATTTTTGCTTTTGTTCTTTATTATTTTATAATTATTGTATTTGTCCATGTGACACATCCTGTATATTGTATACGGGTTACGGATATCACACACATCATGTGTCTTCCTTGGATATCCCTCTAATCATCGTGTCTATCGATGTTTTGATCTCAAAACTCGAAAAATTATCATCTCTCGCCATGTATACTTCGATGAGAATATTTTTCCATTCTCACATGTTCAACATCCCATTCCACCATCCTATCAATTCCTTGATATTGATACATATGAAAATCCACTTCTTCGAACTCTCCGACAATTGCTCATTGACTCATCGACAATGCCATCTCTCATAGTCCCCTTGCCAACTGTGCCCGAAATACCATCAACTACCTAAATCACCTTACCCATTGTACCCGAAATACCGACCATACCATCTACCCATCCGATCCCTTCATCATCATCTACATCCCACTCGATGACGACTCGAAGCAAATCCGACATCACCAAACGAAAACAAGTATTTTCCATTCTAACGGACCAAATATCTCCTCTACTAAATCTCATCTTTTCGCGCTGAAGAACCATCATTGCCGAGGGGCAATGTCTGAGGATTTTAATGCTCTTATTAAAAATGGGACGTGGGACTTGGTTCTCCGACCCAAATGCGTTAACGTGGTTCGTTCTATGTGATTTTTAGGCACAAATTTCATGCAGATGACACTCATGTTCTATACAAAGCAAGACTGTGGCTAATGGGAAATCACAACAAACCGACATTGATTATGTAGATACATTCAGTCCAGTAGTGAAGCCGGCCACTATTTTGGTAGTCTTGAGCTATGCCTTGTCTCGCCAATTGTCAATTCATCAACTTGACGTCAAGAATGCATTCTTGCACGGAACCATTACCGAAACTGTTTATATGCATCAACCATCGGGGTTCACGGACAAGGAGAAGCCAGACCATGTTTGCGTATTACGCAAATCACTCTATGGGTTAAAATAAGTTCCACTACCTTAGTTTCAATGTTTCACCGACTTTGCTACCAAGATTGGCTTTGTGAATAACAAATCGGATCCTTCTCTGTTCATATTACACAAGGACAAGAGTATGGCTTTTCTCCTCCTATATGTCAACGACATCGTTCTCACAGTCTCGTCGGATGCAACATTTCATGAGATAATTCAGTCCATGCATCGGGAATTTGCTATGACTAATCTCGACCTCCTACATTAGTTTCTTGGAGTACAAGCAACCACCAACAAGGAAGGCTTATTCCTTTGTCAATCTCAATATGCCAGAGATATCCTTCACCGTGTGAATATAGAGACCTGTAACCCATGTCTTACACCTGCAAATACAAAATCTAAATTGTTCGCCGAAGTCGGAAGCCCAGTTTCTGACCCTACACTATATCGAAGTCTTGCCGGTGCACTACAATATCTTACCTTTACAAGGCCATATAATATCCTATGTCGTATAACATATTTGCTTATTCATGCATGATCCGCGGGAACCACATTTTCTTGCTTTCAAACGTATTCTATGTTATGTCCAAGGAACACTCTCGTATGGCCTTCAACTCAATCACTCTTCACTATCTCGTCTAACCGCTTACTCAGATGCAGATTGGATAGGGTGTCTCAACACATGCCGTTCTACGTCGAGTTATTGCATCTTTCTCGGAGACAACTTGGTATCATGGTCCTCTAAGCGTCAATGAACAACTTTCCGCTCGAGTGCCGAAGCTGAATACCACGGAGTAGCCAATGCAGTGGCTGAAACTTGTTAGCTATGCAATCTCTTACTTGAACTCTGATGTCCACTCACACACTCCACAATGGTGTTCTGCGACAATATTAGTGATGCATATATGCCCGCCAATCTGGTCCAACATCAAAGGACGAAACACGTGGAGATTGATATCCACTTTGTCCGTGAGAAGGTTGCCCTAGGTCAAGCCCGTGTACTTCATGTTCCTTTCACAATTTGCCGACATTTTCACCAAAGGACTGCCAACGTCTCTTTTCATGGAGTTTCGCTCCATTCTGAGCGTTCATCACCCTCCTGCTCCGACTGCGGGGGTATGATAGCGGACATTATGATTTGCTAGAGGAAATCATGTAATATAATATTATGTTGCCTTATATGTATCTCTTGCCATATCATCATTGTGGTGTATATATTGGGAATCAATGAGAATACAAACCCTAAGAAAGTTTTATGCTAAGTTTCAATTTTTGGGTGGGCTCATGCTGGGTCTTGGGTTTCCGGTTTAATTGACATCCCTAGTTATGGGAACACTTTTTGATAACAAATATTTTTTTTATAAAATATCACGAACTAGAGACATCAATTTAGGTCTGAATCCTGAAACTCGGTTTGAATCCACCCAAAAAATGTTGGGTTTCGAGTCTTTTTTTTTTTTGCTAGAAAAAATTTGGGTTTTTGGGTTTGTTTTAAATAGGTTTTTGGGTCGATTCGAAAATTCGATATTTTTTTAGAAAAATTCATAAAAAAATAAATTTACAAAAAGGAGTAATCGAAGAGATTATGGTGTAAACTGTAATGTAATGGGATTAAACCCTAAATCCTAAACTCAACCTTAACTACAACTACATTATGCAAGCTCCACCAATACCTAACTTTTCTTCCAAACTTTATAAACTTTAAGGATAGAAGAGAGAAATAAATAAGGGAAAACAATGAGATATAATTAAGATACAACAACGAGATATAATATAATTAGGTTATTGGGATATAGAAGATGAGGGGTTATTTTTTTTGGTTAAATGAGGGGTTATTTTTTCAGTCACTAACGAGAAAGATTATATTATATAGTTAGGTATTCAAGATATTATCGGATAAAATTGAAGAGTATTTTGGAGAATTTTTTCCTGACAATAACTTGCAAAGCTAAAAAGAATTTGATGCTTTGCGCACTACACGCAACTTTGTCTCCCGCGATCTTTCCTTCCCGCCAATGATATGCAAATCTTTTCATTAAAGTAAAATAAAAAAATTATAACATTTTTTAATTAAAAGTTAATTGTATTTTTATAATAAACTTAGTGTAGAAGTAAATTGGTCATCATTAATCGATACATTTTTATAACAAATTATTTTTTGAGTAATTTATTGATGTTTTTTTTTTCCAACTTTGTCCTAAAAACACGCAACTGTCTCATGCAACCTTTCCTCTCTGTGAAAGATCTGAAGACGGAGTCAGCGCGAGAAAGAGAGAGGGATGGGTCTGTTCTCCAACAGGTTTTCCCGTCTTTGCCTTCTGTAATTCTTCTGGGTTTTCGATTTCTTGTTTTGCAATTCTTCTGTAATGCTTTTTTTTTGGAAGGATCGATGAGGCGAGTCTGAAACCCGGGGATCATATCTACTCGTGGAGAGCTGCTTACATCTACGCCCATCACGGTCTTCACTCTTCTCCGATTCTTTCTTCTGCTCCTTTCCCCCTTTCCAATGTTCAATCTTTCTTAGACCCTTTTGCTGTTTTCACTGAAAATCGCGTGATAGATGTCAAGTTTTGGTGTTTGTGTTGTGATCGATCTAGGCTTATGATCGGATCGCGAGAGTTGAAGGGTTTCTGGGAATTTCGGTTGACGGATTAGGGCATAAACTTCATGAGTGAGATCGCGTCTGCATATCATCAGTGAAACGGGAGTGTGAAACGTTGTCAATCCATCTCACTTGCAAGTAGCGAGACTGAATCATCTGTTTGATGGGTTTACTAGTCTGTCCTATTACAAGTTTCGGTTTCTTAGGACGAAACGAAACCAAAATTTTGACAAAAGGGGTCAGATATTGCTGGTTATGTGAGTTTATAGTTCTTTTTGTCTGAGAAGAGATTCAGAAACATATGAACTTAAGGTCTTTGTTGCTGCCAGCAATCTGATATCTGCCCTCTTAGCTTATGGCAATAACAAGATTGTTCCTTTATAGATACTGATTTTCCCGAGTTCAATTTTATATCGATCTTTCTTGGTGATAACTATCCCTCCCTAGGTGATTTTCCTGGCCTGACTCTGGGTGAGTATGATTCCGAACATACGGGCATAGTTCAGATAATCATGTAGTTAGGGTTCTTGCGTGTTCTTTGGCTAGAATGTTTGGTAGAATCTAGTTGAATTTTGTCCAAGCAGAATGTATTTTCTGGTCTGATCTGGGATTTACTTATTGGAGATTCACCCTACTCGAATTTGGTAACCTGTGAATCGTTGATTAAAACACTTTATTTATTTTTTATTCCATGTTTCTACCTGAGCTTAGAATCTCAGAAACGAGGAACTTATCCATGGTTGATAGGACAGAACAGTGACCGGATTTGCTTGCTCAATCTTTTCAGGAACTTGTGGATCTGATTCTGCAATGCAAAATCAGGGGAAGAAAGTGACGGAATCTGGGAGAGAATGGAGAGAGAGATGAGAGGAAGAGAGAGAAAGCTTGTGGAAATTTTCTCGTTAATTTTCAAAATATGAAATACAGCTGCTCTTATACAACCCGACTCTGTAACAAACCCATAACTAACTCGTCCATGTCAGCATCAGCTAAGAAACTGGTTCTTTCTCCTCTAATACGCCCTCCTCAAGTCTATAACCTGAGGAAGGAAGGTATAGACTTGAAAGATTTAGTTTCTGCAACAACCGAACAAACACAACAGGTTGTAAAGCTTTGGTAAATAAATCCGCCAGCTGATTCTCTGTCCGTACATGAAGAGTTTTGATAAACCCTTCTCGCAGCTTATCACGCACCAAATGACAATCAAGCTCTATATGTTTTGTGCGTTCATGTAGAGCTTGATTTGAAGCTAAGTATAAAGCAGATTGGTTATCGCAGTACAGATTTGCAGGTCGAGAAAGCCGAACCTGAAAATCCTGAAGCAGATGACTAATCCAGATCAACTCACAGGTAGTATTAGCCATCGATCGATACTCAGCCTCGGTACTACTTCGCGAAACCACATTTTGCTTCTTAGCTTTCCAGGAAATCAGAGAATCGCCCAAGAATATACAGAAGCCCGTTACAGAACGTCGAGAATCCCTGCAACTCGCCCAGTCAGCATCAGCAAACGCATTAAGATGCAATTCCGAAGTAACAGAGTAAAACAAACCCTGTCCTGGGTTGTTTTTAAGATAACGAACAACCCGTTGAGCAGCCTTCATGTGTAAATCAGTCGGGCGAGACATAAATTGAGTCAATTTATGTACAGCATATGTAATGTCAGGTCGCGTTATGGTCAGATAAAGTAATCTGCCAACCAAGGCCCTGTAACTGGTGAAATCTTCCAGAAACGAACCAGAATCTTGACTAAGATGAACATTAGGATCAATAGGAACTGAAACTGGCTTACAACCCAACAAACCAGCATCTTCCAAAAGCTCCAAACAATATTTCCTCTGTGAAATCGAAATTCCAGACTCAGATCTGGCAATCTCCAAACCAAGGAAAAACTTGAGAGGACCAAGATCCTTGATATTAAAATGTAATCGTAACAGAAATTTCAGCTCTTCGACAGCCTTATCATCATTTGAAGCAATGATAATGTCATCGACATAAACCAACAATCCAACAAATGAAGAACCAGATTTCCTGACAAATAAAGTATTGTCTGCTTGAGATTGACGATAGCCTGAACTCATCAAAACATCACTGAATTTCTTATACCATTGTCTAGATGCTTGACGCAGCCCATAAAGAGATTTATGAAGCTTGCAAACAGCATTTGGAGGTAAAGAAGTACCTACAGGGGCTGTATAACCTGGCGGCAAGCTCATGAAAATCTCCTCATCAAGGTCACCATGGAGAAACGCATTGGTGACATCCATTTGAGTAAGAGACCAATTTTGAGTTGCTGCAAGGGCTAACAAAAGCTTAACCGTGACTAGCTTAGCCACAGGAGAGAAAGTATCAATAAAATCAACACCTTCCTGTTGAGTAAACCCCTTAGCAACTAACCTTGCTTTGTATCTGTCAATGGTTCCATCAGATTTCCTCTTGATTTTATATACCCATTTACATCCCACTGCACGCTTCTCAGAAGGTAACGAAACCACAGACCAAGTGCCATTATCAAGCAAAGCTTGCAATTCAACATCCATTGCTTGACGCCAATGCTCAGAATTCACTGCTTGCTTAAAAGTTTTAGGCTCTGTTTCAGAAGAAATGTTTAAGGTGAAAGCTTTAAAAGAGGATGAAAGTCTATCATATGAGAGATATGAAGACAGAGGATATTTAGAAGACAAATTTGGGCTAGGTTCTTTGTTCTGAATAGCATAGCAGTGATAATCCCTCAAATACGAAGGAGGATGAGCCAATCGACGTGGTCTCTGAGTCTGAGCATTAGAAACAGGGGGTGGAATTTCAGGAGAATTTTGATGTGTAATCTCTGATTGTGATGACCGAGAAACATCATTACAATCTAGAGAAATAGGAAGAGGTAAAATAGTGTGGGGAAATATGGTAGTGACAGATTCCAGAAGAGAATCTGTTGAATGGGTATCTGAAAGAAAAGGGTAAATCTCCTCCTGAAACTCCACATTTCGTGTTATGTAAATTCTGTTGGTTTCCAAGTCCAACAATTTATACCCTTTGTATCCATCTGGGTATCCAATGAATACACAACGTCTGGCACGCGGAGAGAACTTATGTCTCTCATGAGCATAGGTAGAAGCATAGCACTGACAGCCAAATGCCCTCAAATGCGTATAAACAGGTACCTTGTTCATCAGTCTTTCATAAGGTGACTTATTCTGCAAAATCGGAGATGGAATCCTGTTAATCAAATACACTGCTGTCTGAATACAGTCTGACCAATACTCCAGAGGCAGATTAGACTGATACAACAAAGCACGAGCTACATTCAAGATATGTTGATGCTTCCTCTCCACTACTGAATTTTGTTGCGGAGTGTAAGCACAAGAGAAGAAGTGCTTGATACCTTTGGTTTTACAGAAAGCAGAAAACCGAAGCTCATGTGCGTTATCTGTACGAATAGCCTTGATCGTAGTATTAAACTGTCTTTCCACTAAAGCAGCAAACTCAGGGAAAATAATCTGTACATCACTCTTATGACGCAGCATATACACCCATGTGACTCGGGAAAAGTCATCAACAATGGTTAAAAAGAACTGATGTCCATCGACAGAAGCAACAGGGAAAGGACCCCAAACATCCATATGTAAGAGATCAAAGGAATTGGAAGCAAGGTTATGATTAGAAACAAAAGGAAGTTTGCGTTGCTTTGATAAATGACAGACATTACAATGAGGTAAATCTGTACATTTATGAATGTCTAAGGCATCAGCTAGAAGTTTTATTCTAGGTAAAGATGGATGACCAAGTCTATTGTGCCAAAGTACTGAAGAAACAATTGCGGAATTACAGAAGAAAAGATTATGAATAGGTTGAAAAGAAAGATCCAGGACATATAGATTTTGCTGGAGATTAGCACGTCCAATCGTCCAGCCCTGAGAAAGGTCCTGGATTAAGCAAGAAGAGGAGTTAAAGGTCAAAGAAAAGGAAGGAGAAGATCGTAGTAAAGAATTGATGCTTAAAAGATTGAAAGAGAATGAAGGGATAAACAGAACATCATGTAAGACAATGTGTTCTGTAAGAAAAACAGTGCCCGAATTCTCAATGAGTATATGCTGGCCATTAGGTAATGTGACCTGAGTTGCTGGAATAGTTTTAAGATCTGTGATACATGACTTATTCGAACAAACATGCACAGAAGCTCCTGAATCTACAATCCACAAATCCTCTGGTAATACAGTCGATAGAACAACTTGTGACGAAAACACAGATAGAGCATGAGAAATACCAGAATGTGTAGGTTGATTTTCCAAAGCTCCATGTGCAGTGATTTTAGGCTCATTAACATGCAACTGAGTCCCAATCTGAGCATACAACTGATGCAACTGATCTGGAGAGAATGACCTGAAATCTGGTAAAACAGATTTAGTAACATCACCTGAATCATGAGCAACAGCAGCCACCATTCTTCCAGAATTAATAGATGGTTTGTAAGCTTGTTGTGGAGGGTGAGAATAAGATCTGTACTGCTGAAGTTGATTTTGTGGATCGCCTACTGGAGGATACTGAGAATTGTTCCTGTATGGCTGAGATTGAGACTGAGAATTCCTTGGCTTATATCCAGGTGGATAACCATGTAACTTGTAACACTTCTGGACAGTGTGTCCATAAACACCACAGTGTGTACATAGTGGCTTTGGCTTTGGTTTAAAACCTGAACCAGAGATAGCAGCTACAGATTCTACAGACAAACTGGACTGCGGAAGAGATGAAGCTTGAAATACAACATTATCTGTATTCACAGGTGATTTGATCAAACGTTGATGCTCATGTTGAATCACCAAGTTGAATGTCTTCTGAAGATCTGGCAATGGATCTATCATGATAATTTGACTGCGAATGTTCTCATAAGAATCATTCAATCCATAAAGAAAGTCAATTACAAAATTGCTTTCAAAATAGTCCATCCAACGTTTATCAACATGACACGAGCAAGAACCACAATGACAAAACGGAGTAGCTTGAATAGACTTCATCTCTTCCCAAATTGCAGACAATTTTGTAAAGAAAGCCGTTACCGTCATTGAACCTTGTTTCAGCGTGTGCATCTTCTGTTTGATGGAATATCGTCTAGGAGCATTGTTCTGTTGAAAACGTCGCATAAGGATCTCCCATATTTCTTGAGCAGATCGGATATGCATAAGGCTCTCTGCAATGTCTTCTGAAACAGAATTCAGAATCCATGAACTGATTACAACATTATTTCTTGACCACAGAGTATATTCTGGATCATCCTTATCAGGTCTCGGCAAACTCCCATCAATGAAACAGAGCTTGTTGCGACCTTCCAAAGCCATCATAACAGCTCGATGCCAGGAATTATAGTGTGCCGGAGTAATTAGACGATGAGAAACAAGATTCAAATTGGTATGATCATTGTTGCCAAGATAATATCGATTATCATAAGAATCATTTGCTATCGAAGACGAACTTTGAGAAGAACTCATTGTTCAAAAAAAAATTGAAGATGAAGAATAAACGGTGAAATAATACCAGGTATAGATCCTATGTTGGCTCTGATACCATTTCAGGAACTTGTGGATCTGATTCTGCAATGCAAAATCAGGGGAAGAAAGTGACGGAATCTGGGAGAGAATGGAGAGAGAGATGAGAGGAAGAGAGAGAAAGCTTGTGGAAATTTTCTCGTTAATTTTCAAAATATGAAATACAGCTGCTCTTATACAACCCGACTCTGTAACAAACCCATAACTAACTCGTCCATGTCAGCATCAGCTAAGAAACTGGTTCTTTCTCCTCTAATAAATCTTTCAGGAATCTATGTTGGAGACAACACGGTCATTCATTTCACCCGAAATGGCCAAGAAGTTAGCTTGGGGACTGCGCTAGATCGCCTGCTCGCAAGCTCGATGACTGTTCGACACCAAGCATTTTGTCCGACGTGCAGCCTGCTGCCAATCGACGGCCATGGCGTCATCTCATCATGCCTCGACTGCTTTCTAGCCGGCGGGACCTTGTATCGTTTTGAATACTCGGTCAGCCGTTCCTACTTCCTTGTAAAGTTCCGTAGTGGAACCTGCACCCTCGCTGCCTCGGACCCAGGTGACATGGTCATCAGCCGAGCCCAAAAACTTCTCGAAAAGGGGTTTGGAGTCTACGACCTTCTCAAAAACAACTGTGAGGATTTCGCGATTTATTGCAAGACAGGGCTGGTGGTTGTTGTTGTTGAACAAGGAGCAACGGGGCTGAGTGGTCAGGCAGCGGTGGCGAGAGGCGGGCAGCTCGAGTCTGTGTTTAACATCCTTATCGATCTGGCGGTGACCAAGAACATCTATGCAACGGCTGTGACTGTGGTCCGCACGCATTGTATGAATAGATATGCTGCTGATATCATAAACAGAAGGGATGCGGTGAAGATCACGGTGGAAGATCTCACGAGAAGTCGTTCTTCGAAGGGGCTTGTAGAAGTGATTGATCCTCATATGGCAGACAGTAAACCCCAAGCAGACAAGTCAGCTGCCTAGAAGCCGTTTCTGTGGTCTGGCCACTTTCTATCTATCATCTTCAATGTTGTTTGATGTTCTGACACACGCCATTGAATTTTGAAACTGTCGGTGTTATGATGGCGATACACTTCTATTGAAACTGTTGAATAATAGTTCCCGGTCCATGTCGAATAATAGTACTCCCGTTAAACCGTATACCAAGTTAAATCATTGTATTGGTATAATCATTGTATACCACTTGTCATCAACTATCCCAACGATCGGGTTCTCGTCATCGACAACATCATGTCTTACCGATGGATGAATATTCAAATACCCAATTTATGGGCAGCATTCGTACCCACCCCTAATGTTAGAGACGTTATACATTTCACAGTCTTGCTGAAAAGGCTAGGTATGACGATTGTCGCGACATGAAAAACACAAAGCAAAACACTATTTGACAAAAACATTTTATAACAGCTAAGTTGGGACGTGAGATCTGTTTGTCATCAACTATGGTGACAACAAGATTCACTTCAGAAAAGTATAAGCTATCTGTTGTAACAAAACAAAATTGATGCAGGAAAATGCAAAACTCGGTAGTGGTTTGGAGATAACGTCTCGCTCTTTTCGGTTTTACTCACACAAGCAGAACTGCGTTTATACAGCCGTCGTTCTCGGGTGATGAGGAAGCTGATATGATCTTAATCTCTATATATCCAACTCTAAAAGCGGAATGCAGAACTTCCACTATCCGATACAACACAGATGGTTCAAGACAAGGATCTGCAATATACGGTAAGAAGGATTGTAAAGAACTTGAAGAATTAGCCTATTCAACCATCAAGAGAAGACACTTCAAAATTAAAACTCGGAAAAAAGGATTCCAAATGGAAATAGAAAATCTTACTAGATCTTCAAGCAGGGAAATGTGATATTCACACAGGCAACAGGAAACAATTGATGTCAACAGAGAAGAGCTGACATTGTTGAAATAGTAGACGCAACAGAGGGATAATTCTTGGACTTCCCTTGGTAGAGCGACAAAAGGCCCATAAATTGCCTCCCCTGTAAACAGAAAACAAAAAACGTAAGTATAATATTTGCGGTTTCAAATTCAATGCCAATATCGACCATAAATTTCTAGCTGCTTGAATTGCA
This sequence comes from Tarenaya hassleriana, assembly GCF_000463585.1. NCBI lineage: Eukaryota > Viridiplantae > Streptophyta > Magnoliopsida > Brassicales > Cleomaceae > Tarenaya > Tarenaya hassleriana. The sequence goes on from NW_010965122.1 coordinate 1,476,686, forward strand.
CCTTCCTCCCCAGATTTGCTGTAGAAGTTTCTGAAATCATCTTCAAATGTTCGGGAAGGATTCAGAAAGCCGTGCTGTCCAAGACGAAGCACAAGTTGCAAGACAGCCTGAAGAAAGATTTGGAATCAATAAAAGGACAAAAGACGGATGAGAAAGGAAGAAACTAATCATAATTGATTTAAGCATCCGGCTTTCGGGTTTTTCGAAAATTAGACCGAATTAGGGTTAAATCACCTTATAGGAGATTAAAACCCTAATTAACCAAGAGATTTTTTTAGCCGTCTTTGGCAGAATTCCAAGAGATTTTTGTGAGATCCAAAGAGTTCAAGGAATTCTAAGTCTCGTTTTTTCGAAGTGCGAGCAGACAAGTTCCAACCGTTGGAATCCATCCCGAGGTGTGGATACATGTAGAGGGCGAGGTAATCTTCCTCCCTTTCGTGATCGGACGAATTCTTCAGTTGATACAGGCCCCGGATCGATTGAGGTAAGCGTTCTAACGTTTCTACGATTCATAGCAGCATGGTTCTAGGATTTTAATAATTTTTGTTTTACATCCGCTACGCAAACCCTAGAATCGATCTCTTAGGAATAGGATTCACTCTAGAGATTCCAGGAATCCCAACAGTGGTTTTAGAGCCTGGTTGCTCTGTTTTGATTTCGTAGAACCCGATCACGCACGTTTTAGGATTTGAATTGTTTGAATCCATGTTTGCTTTGATGTCTATGCATGTTTGATGATTGAATCTATGGTAGATTGCATGTTTCATGTTGCATAGAGTGCAGGAGTTCGAATTTTGGGTCCACAGGTGAATTCGGATCAGTTTCGGATCTGATCGGGGCCAAGAACGCGGGAAAACGTGATCTGATCACGTAGACCTACCCTAGACCATCTGTTCTGGGTATGCCAGACCGGACGGTTCAGGGGTGACGGACTGAGGTGACCAAAGGTCTGGACCGTCCGGTCTTAGTGTGTGGACCGTCCGTTCCAGATAGTCTAATACGGACCGTCCGTTCTGGCTCACTAGACCGTCCGTTCCGTGGCTGAGAGTGGACCGTCCGTTCTACTGTCATGGACCGTCCGTTCCACTTGTTCTCCGAGGCTAGACCGTCCGTTCTACTTCCAGAACGGACGGTCCGAGGCCCAGACTCCGAGATTTTTCCGTTTTCTAATCCGATTATGCAATTGTTGCGTAATCTGATTGACTGTGACTCAAATAGACATGATTTATCCTTATGGATGGTCCATAGTGAATGAATGCATGTAACTTAATCAAGATATTGGATATGCTTGATTGAGTGGGAGCTTCGGGATTGGGATCACATAATCGAATGGATGGTCTATTCGGATTATGTACAATCGTTGCACAAGAAACCGGTTAGATCTAGGAGCTCTATGAGTAAAGCACTTGTCAAGGCCTCGATCGTACATGTCATGGGCCATGCCAAAGCTGGGTGTGCCGTGCTATCTTGATGAGGCAAGATGGAGAAATGGTGGTTCTCATAACTTGCAAGTAGATGGTGTGTCATGGGCCATGCCAAAGCTGGGTGTGTCGTGCTATCTTGGTGAGGCAAGATGGAGAAATGGTGGTTCTCATAGCTTGCAAGTAGATGCTTGATTGCAAGTAGATGCTTGATCTAGGTGTGGTTTCGAAAATCCCTTATTTATGTAATGTTAAGCGTGTACCTCCCATTATTAGAGCGCCTGTCAAGGCATCGATCATCCGTAACATGGGTCATGCCAAAGCTGAGCGTGCCGGATTATCTTTGTGAGGCAGGGTGGGAAATCGTGGTTTCCACAGCTTGAATATGGTTTACCTTAGGTTAAGTCGTCAGGTTTGACTTGAGACTTAATGGTACAGATGAGACAAGTATGCAATGATATTTGATATCATAGTCTCATAAAGGATCTAAGAGTCATATTGGATATGATTGACATTAGATATTTACCTAAATAGCATAAGGCTGGGTGTAACAATTCAGTCTTATGTGAAATACGGATCTTAGTCCCATATAGAAAATTATTGTAGGGTTAGTTTTCTTTATGGGAATATAGCTTGTGTTTGCATCTATGTTGTCATTGGTTGATGATGGACTAGCTGGTAGTAGATCATGGATATGTTGACATTGATTGATGATGGACTAGGTGGTAGTAGATCATTGATAGAATCTGCATTTGTTTTTGTTCGTTCTGTTTGTCTTTTTCTGTAGGACATGGCGTCAACCGGTAGCGTACCGAGTTTGACGATGCAATCTATCCTTGAGAAGGATAAGTTGACCGGGACGAACTTCTTAGACTGGTATCGGAACTTGAGAATTGTTCTCAAGCACGATAGAAGTCGTACGTCCTGGAATGGGCTGCTACCACCAGACCCTGCGGCCAATGCCACGAGAGCCGTCAGAGATGCTTGGTTGAAGCATCAGACTGTTGATTTAGTGCTCTATGATGTACTGTTTATGAGCTTTATTTAGATACATTTGATGTATTGATACTTTCTATGGTTTATGAGAGTATTTGATTCATTACATGTTCTTGCATACTAGATGTGTTATGAAATCCATGTATCATTATGAATGATACTTAACTCCCTAGTCTTGTGTCATTATGGGAATGATGACATAATAAGACTAGTATGATGTGTGATTGATGATCATATAGATGATCATAGGTATTTGGATACGATCACAATCATAGGTATTCGTTGGAGAACGGAATACTGGATTGACCCGCATGAGATTGTCACATGGATTAGCGTCATGACTTGAATCTCATATGACGGTTCCATGATTGGATCCTAAGACCTGAGATATCTACGGAATCCAACATGAGGAGTTGCGTACTTTGATTACGTCAAACGTCCTGCGTAACAGGAGGACTGTAAAGGCGTGTATCAGGTACGAAACGAATCACGTGCTGGATTGTAGATAGTCAAGACGAGATTTTACCTCTCGTAAAAGAGAGAGATATCGCTGGACCCCTCGTGTGAGCGAGACTGTAGAAATGTGTGACCGCACTATAGATGAACGTCGTCTATTTCAGACAGTCGAACTCAGTGAACGAGAAAGCAGTCGAATCAGATAAGGTGGCTTGTCCATGCCTTATATTCGACATATGATATCGTGATACAAAATGATCATCAAATGGAATAATCACTGGCGTTCGTAGGATCACGAATAAACTCTATTCGAGATAGGTAGTCATAGTGTCTTGCTAGAGACCGCCTATGACTTGTGTAACCGAAATAAGAAATTTCGTGTTATACTGCTATATCGGATGAGCCTACAGGGTCACACACACAGGAAAGGACGAATGCGCGAGAAGAGACGAGAAAATCCCGGTGGAGCAGAGGCCAGACCGACCGGTCCAGCCAACCCAGACCGATCGGTCCAGACACGTGGACCGGTCGGTCCGGAGACAACGTGTGACAGTCACACGGTCTGGAAAGTGTTCCAGACCGATCGGTCCGGACCTACGGACCGATCGGTCTAGACGTAAAAAGCTCCAGACCGATCGGTCCAGGCCTGGACCGATCGGTCCACACGTCGGGTTTTTCCAAACTCGCTCTAATTAGGGTTTTAAGTGGGATAAACTTAGGGGCACGCCTTTCAACTCTTTTGGAACGATTTTCAGACCCTAGGAAGAGGTTTGGAGAGTGGAAAGACTAAGAGAAAGATCCCTAAAACCCTTGCGCAAAGAAGAAAGCGTTCTTCAGTCCTAGCAGACAAGTTCCAACCGTTGGAATCCTTTCCGCCGTGTGGATACGTGTAGAGGGCAAGGTATTCTTCATGCCTTCAGTGATCAGACGCGTTCTTCGATTGATACAGGCCCCGGATCGATTGAGGTAAGCGTTCTAACGTTTCTACAAGATCATGCATGATAGGTTTTAGGGTTTCATCAAAATTTTTGTTTTTTTGCATCCGCTGCGCAAACCCTAGAACTGATCTCTTAGGAATTAGATTCGCTCTTGAGATCCCAGGAAAACCCAACAGTGGTATCAGAGCCTGGTTGCTCTGCATGATTTTTGTTAGAACTCGATCACGCACGTTATAGGATTTGAATTGTTTGAATCCGTGTTTGCTTTGATGCTATGCATGATTTGATTGTGGATCTAGAGTAGATTTTCTGTATTGTTGCATAGTGTGCAAGAGCTTCGAATTCTGAGTTCGCAGGCGAAAACGGGGTCGAATTCGGGTCTGAAACGGGGCAGAAACGACGAAAACGAGATCTGATCACGTTTTCGCCTGGACCGATCGGTCTGGTCCTCTGGACCGATCGGTCTAGGGTTTCGTAAGTTGGTTGGACCGACAGGTCCGGACTGAACGGTCTGCATGCGTAGACCGATCGGTCTGGACCAAGACCGATCGGTCTGGACCAATCTGGAGCGAAAGGTCTGGACCGAACGTGACCCGAAGATCTAACCGCGTAGACCGATCGACTAGGCCTAGACCGATCGGTCTAGGTCCCGACGCTTCACCAAAATTTGATTTTTCGTTTCGGGATCTGGTTTGAGCAATCGTCGCTTAAAACCGATCAACTGTGATTCAGAATAACATGATTCTCTCTTATGGATGGTCCATAGTGAATGAATGTATGTAACTTAATCAAGATATTATATATGTTTGATTGAGTGGGAGCTTCGGGATTGGGATTGCATAATTGACTGGATGGTCCATTCGGATTATGA
>NW_010965122.1:1482518-1484108 GCF_000463585.1 Tarenaya hassleriana
TTCAATATGATTGAACAGCTCAAGACCATGTTTCAGGAGCTAGCGCGTACTGAAAAGTACAAGACGCTAAAAGCTCTAGTGAAGACGGAGATGCCGAGAGGCAGCTCTGTCAACACCCACGTCCTCAACATGCGAGCTCATGTTGAGTAACTTGAGCGCATAGTCCTCAACATGAGAGCTCATGTTGAAGAATTTGAGCGTATGGGAGTGAACCTCGATGGTGACTTGGTTGCGGACTTGATCCTGATCATATTACCCGAGTACTATAACCAGTTCGTGATGCAGTATCATATGCATGGGATGACTAAGAGCTTAGCCGAACTGCATGGGATGCTGAAATCGGTCGAGCAGGATATTGTGTGCCCAAGACTGTGCTTGCTGTTGAGAACAACTCCAACAAGAAGCTGCGGGGTAAAGCCAAAAAGAAGGTGGCGAAAAAGGCAAAGGTTGCCTCTACGCCTAAGTCTAAGCCCGATAAGGGTGACTGTCATTACTGCGGAGTGTCTGGATACTGGAAGCGTAATTGTCACCTTTACTTGGAGGATCTGAAGGATAAGAAGCTTGGTGAAGCTTCTACCTCAGGTATTCATGTTATAGAAGCTAACATCTGTACTATATCTTCGTGGATATTGGATACCGGAAGTGCCTCACACATTTGTGGAAATGTGCAGGGACTAAGAAGAAGTAGGATGCTGGCAAAGGGAGAAGCGGATCTACGCGTCGGAAATAGAGCAAGAGTTGCTGCATTGTGTGTTGGCGTTTACGATTTGCATCTTCCTTCTGGACTTGTTTTAGAGCTTAGTAATTGTTACTATGTTCCTGCAATTAGCAGAAACATTATTTCTATTTCATGTCTGGATTTGGATGGTTTTCGATTTGTGATTGAGAACTCGAGTTTGATGATTTATCGAGACGATATTTACTATGGTAATGGTTATCTAGTTAATGGTTTATATGTCTTGAATGATCAGCCTTCGAACTCAACTTCATCCATCTATAACGTGAGTACTAAATGGTTTAAGCCGAACGACTTAAACCCGACCTTCCTCTGACATTGTCATCTAGGCCATATAAACGAGAAGCGCTTTCAGAAGCTTCATTCTGAAGGTCTTCTGGATTCATTTGACTTTGAGTCTCTTGAATCTTGCGAGTGTTGTTTGATGATCAAGATGACAAAGCATCCTTTCAAGGGGAAAGGACAGAGAGCGACAGAGTTATTGGATCTGATACATAATGATGTATGTGGACCAATGAGTTGTCCAGCTAGAGAAGGTTATCTGTATTTCGTTATGTTCACTGATGATTATCTTTCAAGGGGAAAGGACAGAGAGCGACAGAGTTATTGGATCTGATACATAATGATGTATGTGGACCAATGAGTTGTCCAGCTAGAGAAGGTTATCTGTATTTCGTTATGTTCACTGATGATTATAGTCGATACGGTTATGTCTATTTGATGAGACATAAGTGTGAAACACTTGAAATGTTCAAGGCTTTCAGAAACGAAGTGCAGAACTAGCTTGGCAAGACGATCAAGACACTTCGATTCGATCGTGGTGGCGAGTATATGAGCCAAGAGTTCACTGACTA
>NW_010965122.1:1484854-1488467 GCF_000463585.1 Tarenaya hassleriana
TGGATCTTCAAGAAGAAGACTGACATGGATGGCAACGTGCACACGTATAAGGCACGACTTGTGGCGAAAGGATTCCGTCAGATTCATGGTATTGACTATGATGAGACGTTTTCGCCCGTAGTTATGCTGAAGTCCATCAGGATCCTACTTGCCATAGCCGCATATTACGACTATGAGATATGGCAGATGTATGTCAAGACTTCATTCCTTAACGGAAACTTGACCGAGGATGTGTACATGACACAACCCGAAGGTTTTGTAGATCCGAGGAACCCGAGGATGGTGTGCAAGCTTCAGAGGTCCATTTATGGATTGAAGCAGGCTTCGAGGAGCTGGAACCTTCGATTTGATGAGACAATCCAAAAGTTTGGTTTCTCACAGAACGAGGACGAGCCATGTGTTTACAAGAAGGTTAGTGGGAGCACAGTAGTTTTTCTGGTGCTGTACGTGGATGACATTCTCCTTCTAGGGAATGACGTTCCTACCTTGCAAGACGTTAAGTCTTGGCTAGGAACGCAGTTTTCTATGAAGGACCTAGGAGAAGCAGCCTACAATTTAGGCATCAAGATCTATAGAGATAGATCGAGGCTTCTTCTGGGATTGGTCAGAGTACTTACATCGATAAGGTCTTGAAACGGTTCAAGATGCAAGATTCCAAGAAAGGAACCTTACCGATGAGCAGTGGCACAGTTCTCTGCAAGAGTCAGTGTCCTATGACACCTGATGAGCGAGAACACATGGATCGAATTCCATATGCTTCGGCAATTGGATCGATCATGTATGCCATGCTTTGTACTCGACCAGATGTATCCTACGCGTTGAGCATTACGAGTAGATACCAGTCAGATCCAAGTGAGTCGCACTGGATCGCCGTCAAGAACATCCTGAAGTACTTGAGAAGGACTAAGGATGTATTCTTGGTATACGGTGGGTCGGAAGACGAGCTCGCTGTAAGAGGTTACACCGATGCTAGTTTCCAGTCAAACCCGGATGACTACAGATCGCAGTCTGGCTATGTTTTCTGTTTGAACGGAGGCGCTGTTAGCTGGAAGAGTTCCAAGCAGGCGACCGTTGCAGATTCTACTACAGAAGCTGAGTATATTGCAGCGTCGGACGCAGCAAAGGAAGCTGTTTGGATCAGAAAGTTTGTTGGTGACTTGGGTGTCATTCCGAGTGCTGATAGCCCCATTGCTCTGTATTGTGACAACAATGGAGCGATCGCACAAGCGAAAGAACCCAGATCCCATCAACGATCCAAACACATACTCAGACGATTTCACCTTATCAGGGAGATCATAGACAGAGGAGACGTACACATTTGCAGAGTGTCACCGATTCTGACTTCTGTTCTTTGTCAAAACATGATCTTCAAAGTAGTATGATGTGAAGAATGATATCTCCTCATTTATATATTGTTCAGCGATTGATCCTTCCACAAAAGCCTTTTGTTTCGTCTTTTTCTTCAAATGGTACATGAACCGTTCGAACGGATACATCCATCTAAATATACAGAAAAATAATCATTTCAAATACAAATATGAATTATTAATTTATTCATGTATATTAAATAATTAAACAAAAATATATACCTAAATTGAACTGGTCCCCCTAGTTCAGCTTCTCGTGGTAGGTGGATCGGTAAATGTTCCATGACATCGAAAAAGGATGGTGGAAATATCTTCTCTAGATTGCACAAGACTAAACTGATATTTTGCTTCAAGATCTCGACATCTTCAACTCGTAACGTCCGACTACATAACTCGTGGAAGAATATGCCGATTCCTAAAAGATAAATCAAAATAAAAAAAATTATATGGAAGTATAACCGTAATATAAAAAATAATATATAGATATATCTATAAAAACTGCTTCAGTAATTAATTAATTCAAACCTGATAAAGCTTCGTGTACATTCTGTGGAAGTATATCGGCAAAGGCAATAGGAAGTAAGCGCTGCATGAAGACGTGGCAATCATGACTTTTCATACCTATCAATTTATTTCCTTCAATATCAACACATCGAGAGATGTTTGAAGAATATCCATCTGGAAATTTCACATCTTCTTTCAACCATTTGAAGAAGTTTCTCTGAGCTTCTCCAGAAACCCGAAATATCGGGACGGGTGCCTTTCCATCCGATGTCAACTCTAGTTCTTTTCGCGAGCAAATTAATTTCAGATCCTTTCTTGAATTGACATTGTCCTTTGATCTTCCGGGAACATTCAGTACCGTATTAATGATGTTATCGAAAAAATTCTTTTCAATATGCATAACATCAAGATTGTGTCGTAACTTATGATGTCTCCAGTAAGGCAATTCCCAAAATATACTTTTAACGTTCTGCCATCCTGGAACGTCCGTTCTATCTTTAGAACGGACGGTCCGAGGTCCAGATTCCGAAATTTTTCGTTTTCGAAGTCCGATTATGCAATCGTTGCTTAATCTGATCAACTGTGACTCAAAAGATCCACTTGCATCCGATGGGTTTTATCCCTTCAGATGCATCAACCAGAGTCCATACTTGGTTGTCTGACATGGATTGCATCTCGGACTTCATAGCCTCGCGCCATTTTTTGGAGTCCGGACTCGCCATTGCCTCTGGGTATGTGGTGGGCTCGTCATGTTCTAATAACATGAGTTCCTCATTCCCAGTCACGAGAAATCCATATCTCGTTGGCTCTTGGCAAATCCTGCCTGATCTTTCAGGTTCACTCGTCAAAGGTTGAGTCACAACCGGCAGTGAAACAGGTTGAACTTCTTCAACTTGTTCACTCGGCTCAGCGTTACTTGCTGCTCTTGAACTTCCTCAAGTTCGATCCTACTCCCACTGACTCTTTTGGAGACGAACTCTCGCTCTATAAAAGTCACATTCCTGGCAATGAACACCTTGTTCTCTGCCGGAATGTAGAAGTAGGAACCCTTAGTTTCCTTAGGGTAGCCTACAAATAAACACTTATCAGATTTGGAGGATAACTTATCAGTCATCTGACGCTTCACGTAAGCGTCGCAACCCCAAATTCTGACAAACGACAACACGGGACGATTCCCCGTCCATATCTCATATGGCGTCGTTTCAGCCGCCTTCGTTGGACTCCTATTCAACAGGTACGCAGCGGTCTCTAAAGCATAGCCCCAAAAGGACTTCGAAAGATATGTCTGACTCATCATAGACCGAATCATGTCTAACAGTGTTCGGTTCCTCCGTTCAAACATGCCATTCCACTGTGGCATTCCAGGAGGAGTTAATTGTGATACAATACCACAATCAACCAGATAGTCAGTGAACTCTTGGCTCATATACTCGCCACCACGATCGGATCGAAGTGTCTTGATCGTCTTGCCAAGCTGGTTCTGTACTTCGTTTCTGAAAGCCTTGAACATTTCAAGTGTTTCAGACTTATGTCTCATCAAATAGACATAACCGTATCGACTGAAATCATCAGTGAACGTAACGAAATACAGATAACCTCCTCTAGCTGGACAGCTCATTGGTCCGCATACATCACTATGTATCAGATCCAATAACTCTGTCGCTCTCTGTCCTATCCCTTTGAAAGGATGCTTCGTCATCTTGCCCATCAAACAAGACTCGCAAGATACAAGAGACTCAAAG
>NW_010965122.1:1488604-1489855 GCF_000463585.1 Tarenaya hassleriana
TTTGCATCTTCCTTCTGGACTTGTTTTAGAATTAAGTAATTGTTACTATGTTCCTGCGATTAGCAGAAACATTATTTCTATTTCTTCTCTGGATTTGGATGGTTTTCGATTTGTTATTGAGAACTCGAGTTTGATGATTTATCGAGACAGTTTACTATGGTAATGGTCTGAATGCGTTTCTCGTTTATATGTCCTAGACGACAATGCCAGAGGAAGGTCGGGTTTAAGTCGTTCGGCTTAAACCGTCTAGTACTCACGTTATAGATGGATGATGTCGAGTTCGAAGGCTGATCATTCAAGACGTATAAACCATTAACTAGATAAACATTTCAAGTGTTTCAGACTTATGTCTCATCAAATAGACATAACCGTATCGATTGAAATCATCAGTGAACGTAACGAAATACAGATAACCTCCTCTAGCTGGATAGCTCATTGGTCCGCATACATCACTATGTATGAGGACCAATAACTCCGTCGCTCTCTGTCCTTTCCCCTTGAAAGGATGCTTCGTCATGCTTCACGTAAGCGTCGCAACCCCAAATTCTGACAAACGACAACACGGGACGATTCCCCGTCCATATCTCATATGGCGTCGTTTCAGCCGCCTTCGTTGGACTCCTATTCAACAGGTACGCAGCGGTCTCTAAAGCATAGCCCCAAAAGGACTTCGAAAGATATGTCTGACTCATCATAGACCGAATCATGTCTAACAGTGTTCGGTTCCTCCGTTCAAACATGCCATTCCACTGTGGCATTCCAGGAGGAGTTAATTGTGATACAATACCACAATCAACCAGATAGTAGGATGCTGGCTAAGGGAGAAGCGGATCTACGCGTCGGAAATGGAGCAAGAGTTGCTGCATTGTGTGTTGGCGTTTATGATTTGCATCTTCCTTCTGGACTTGTTTTAGAATTAAGTAATTGTTACTATGTTCCTGCGATTAGCAGAAACATTATTTCTATTTCTTGTCTGGATTTGGATGGTTTTCGATTTGTTATTGAGAACTCGAGTTTGATGATTTATCGAGACAGTTTACTATGGTAATGGTTATCTAGTTAATGGTTTATACGTCTTGAATGATCAGCCTTCGAACTCGACATCATCCGTCTATAACGTGAGTACTAGACGGTTTAAGCCGAACGACTTAAACCCGACCTTCCTCTGGCATTGTCGTCTAGGACATATAAACGAGAAACGCATTCAGAAGCTTCATCATGAAGGTCTTCTGGATTCATTTGACTTTAAGT
>NW_010965122.1:1490121-1490425 GCF_000463585.1 Tarenaya hassleriana
GAAAAGACGATCAAGACACTTCGATCGGATCGTGGTGGCCAGTATATGAGCCAAGAGTTCACTGACTATCTGGTTGATTGTGGTATTGTATCACAATTAACTCCTCCTGGAATGCCCCAATGGAACGGCGTGTCTGAACGGAGGAACCGAACACTGTTAGACATGATTCGGTCTATGATGAGTCAGACATATCTTTCGAAGTCCTTTTGGGGCTATGCTTTAGAGACCGCTGCGTACCTGTTGAATAGGAGTCCAACGAAGGCGGCTGAAACGACGCCATATGAGATATGGACGGGGAATCGTC
>NW_010965122.1:1490789-1494473 GCF_000463585.1 Tarenaya hassleriana
TAAAACTCATCGGATGCAAGTGGATCTTCAAGAAGAAGACCGACATGGATGGCAACGTGCACACGAATAAGGCACGACTTGTGGCGAAAGGATTCCGTCAAATTCATGGTATTGACTATGATGAGACCTTTTCGCCTATAGTTATGCTGAAGTCCATCAGGATCCTACTTGCCATAGCCGCATATTACGACTATGAGATATGGAAAATGGATGTCAAGACCGCGTTCCTTAACGGAAACTTGACCGAGGATGTGTACATGACACAACCCGAAGGTTTTGTCGATCCAAGGAACCCGAGGATGGTGTGCAAGCTTCACAGGTCCATTTCTGGACTGAAGCAGGCTTCGAGGAGGTGGAACCTTCGCTTTGATGAGACAATCAAAAGGTTTGGTTTCTCACAAAACGAAGACGAGCGATGTGTTTACAAGAAGGCTAGTGGGAGCACAGTTGTATTTCTAGTGCTGTACGTGGATGACATCCTCCTTATAGGGAATGATGTTCCTACCTTGCAAGACGTTATGTCTTGGCTAGGAACGCAGTTTTCTATGAAGGACCTAGGAGAAGCGGCCTACAATTTAGGCATCAAGATCTATAGAGATAGATCGAGGCTTCTTCTGGGATTGTGTCAGAGTACTTACATCGATAAGGTCTTGAAACGGTTCAAGATGCAAGATTCCAAGGTGGATTGATTCGGGTGCTACCCCGGATGACTACAGATCGCAGTCTGGCTATGTTTTCTCCTTGAACGGAGGCGCTGTTAGCTGGAAGAGTTCCAAGCAGGCGACCGTTGCAGATTCTACTACAGAAACTGAGTATATTGCAGCGTCGGACGCAGCAAAGGAAGCTGTTTGGATCAGGAAGTTTGTTGGAGACTTGGGGGTCATTCCTAGTGCTGATAGTCCCATTGCTCTGTATTGTGACAACAATGAAGCGATCGCCCAATATGGCAAATGGATGTCAAGACCGCGTTCCTTAACGGGAATTTGACCGAGGATGTGTACATGACACAACCCGAAGGTTTTGTCGATCCGAGGAACCCGAGGATGGTGTGCAAGCTTCAGAGGTCCATTTATGGACTGAAGCAGACTATGAGAAGCTGTAACCTTCGCTTTGATGAGACAATCAAAAAGTTTGGTTTCTCACAGAACGAAGACGAGCCATGTGTTTACAAGAAGGTTAGTGGGAGCACAGTAGTTTTTCTGGTGTTGTATGTGGATGACATTCTCCTTATAGGGAATGACGTTCCTACCTTGCAAGATGTTAAGTCTTGGCTAGGAACGCAGTTTTCTATGAAGGACCTAGGAGAAGCGGCCTACATTTTGGGCATTAAGATCTATAGAGATAGATCGAGGCGTCTTCTAGGATTGTGTCAGAGTACTTACATCGATAAGGTCTTGAAACGGTTCAAGATGCAAGATTCCAAGAAAGGAACCTTACCGATGAGCAGTGGCACAGTTCTCTGCAAGAGTCAGTGTCCTACGACACCTGATGAGCGAGAACGCATGGACCGGATTCCATATGCTTCGGCAATTGGATCCATCATGTATGTCATGCTTTGTACTCGACCGGATGTATCCTACGCGTTGAGCATTACGAGTAGATACCAGTCAGATCCAGGTGAGTCGCACTGGATCGCCGTCAAGAACATCCTGAAGTACTTGAGAAGGACTAAGGATGTGTTCTTGGTATACGGTGGGTCGGAAGACGAGCTCGTTGTAAGAGGTTACACCGATGCTAGTTTTCAGTCAGACCCGGATGACTACAGATCGCAGTCTGGCTATGTTTTCTGCTTGAACGGAGGCGCTGTTAGCTGGAAGAGTTCCAAGCAGGCGACCGTTGCAGATTCTACTACAGAAGCTAAGTATATTGCAGCGTCGGACGCAGCAAAGGAAGCTGTTTGGATCAGGAAGTTTGTTGGAGACTTGGGTGTCATTCCTAGTGCTGATAGCCCCATTGCTCTGTATTGTGACAACAATGGAGCGATCGCACAAGCGAAAGAACCCAGATCCCATCAACGATCCAAACACATACTCAGACGGTTTCACCTTATCAGGGAGATCATAGACAGAGGAGACGTGCACATTTGCAGGGTGTCGACAGATGACAACATTGTCGATCCGTTGACGAAGCCTCTCCCTTCGTCGAAGCATGAGGGTCATGTTAGTGATATGGGCATTAGATGTTTAGCAGTTCATGATTAGAGCAAGTGGGAGATTGTTGGTTTAGTGCTCTATGATGTACTGTTTATGAGCTTTATTTAGATACATTTGATGTATTGATACTTTCTATGGTTTATGAGAGTATTTGATTCATTACATGTTCTTGCATACTAGATGTGTTATGAAATCTATGTATCATTATGAATGATACTTAACTCCCTAGTCTTGTGTCATTATGGGAATGATGGCATAATAAGACTAGTATGATGTGTGATTGATGATCATATAGATGATCATATGTATTTGGATACGATAACAATCATAGGTATTCGTTGGAGAACGGAATACTGGATTGACCCGCATGAGATTGTCGCATTGACTAGCGTCATGACTTCAATCTCATATGACGGTTCTATGATTGGATCCTAAGACCTGAGATATCTACGGAATCCAAGTCCTCATACATAGTGATGTATGCGGACCAATGAGCTATCCAGCTAGAGGAGGTTATCTGTATTTCGTTACGTTCACTGATGATTTCAATCGATACGGTTATGTCTATTTGATGAGACATAAGTCTGAAACACTTGAAATGTTCAAGGCTTTCAGAAACGAAGTACAGAACCAGCTTGGCAAGACGATCAAGACACTTCGATCGGATCGTGGTGGCCAGTATATGAGCCAAGAGTTCACTGACTATCTGGTTGATTGTGGTATTGTATCACAATTAACTCCTCCTGGAATGCCACAGTGGAATGGCATGTTTGAACGGAGGAACCGAACACTGTTAGACATGATTCGGTCTATGATGAGTCAGACATATCTTTCGAAGTCCTTTTGGGGCTATGCTTTAGACACCGCTGCGTACCTGTTGAATAGGAGTCCAACGAAGGCGGCTGAAACGACGCCATATGAGATATGGACGGGGAATCGTCCCGTGTTGTCGTTTGTCAGAATTTGGGGTTGCGACGCTTACGTGAAGCGTCAGATGACTGATAAGTTATCCTCCAAATCTGATAAGTGTTTATTTGTAGGCTACCCTAAGGAAACTAAGGGTTCCTACTTCTACATTCCGGCAGAGAACAAGGTGTTCATTGCCAGGAATGTGACTTTTATAGAGCGAGAGTTCGTCTCCAAAAGAGTCAGTGGGAGTAGGATCGAACTTGAGGAAGTTCGAGAGCAGCAAGTAGACGCTGAGCCGAGTGAACAAGTTGAAGAAGTTCAACCTGTTTCACTGCCCGCTGTGACTCAACCTTTGACGAGTGAACCTCGAAGATCAGGCAGGATTCGCCAAGAGTCAACGAGATATGGATTTCTCGTGACTGGGAAAGAGGAACTCATGTTATTAGAACATGACGAGCCCACCACATACCCAGAGGCAATGGCGAGTCCGGACTCCAAAAAATGGCGCGAGGCTATGAAGTCCGAGATGCAATCCATGTCAGACAACCAAGTATGGACTCTGGTTGATGCATCTGAAGGGATAAAACCCATCGGATGCAAATGGATCTTCAAGAAGAAGACA
>NW_010965122.1:1494588-1496419 GCF_000463585.1 Tarenaya hassleriana
TGCCTCCGGAGATGAAGATTCCCACCACGATAGCGAGACCGATGCATCATCCACCTCCGGAGCAAGCAAGACCAGCAAGGGCAGCAAGAAGGCGGCACCGTGATCTACCTTATCTTAGGACGAGTTCAGCTCTGATGCTTTATTTTACCGGTGTTTTGGATCACATTTTGCTAAGGGAGTCCATGTCGAGGAGGCAATGCAAATCGATGACGTCTTCTTTGTAGAATGTAATCCCCGTGTCTACTCTCCGAGCAATCTTTGTGATGATGCCTTCAACACATATTTTGACGTCCTTAGCCTTCGTGTTGGCCATGTTGTACAGGTGGATTGCTACCCTCGATGCTAAATCCATGGTCGACCATCCTCCTCGCACACAATCATCGAGTGATGGCCCGTCGTGAAATTCTTGAAGTGCCAAATATAGGTAACCCATCTCGAGCTTATGGATCTTACCCGGTTCGTCACGAGCGAATATGGAGTTAGACATGCTTCTTGCTGGAGTTTTTCTCCACAACAAGCACAGTCTTGGGCACCACGATATCCTGCTCGGCCGATTTCAGCATCCCATGCAGTTCGGCTAAGCTCTTAGTCATCTCGTGCATATGGTACTGCATAATGAACTGGTTATAGTAATCGGGCAATGACATCAGGATCAAGTCTGCAACCAAGTCACCATCGAGCTTCACTCCCATACGCTCAAGTTCTTCAACATGAGCTCTCATGTTGAGGACGTGGGTGTTGACAGAGCTACCTCTCGGCATCTCCGTCTTCACCAGAGCTTTCAGTATCTTGTATTTTTCAGTACGCGCTAGCTCCTCAAACATGGTCTTGAGCTGATTGATCATATCAAACATTCTGAGAAATGGCGCGAGGCTATGAAGTCTGAGATGCAATCCATGTCAGACAACCAAGTATGGACTCTGTTTGATGCATCTGAAGGGATAAAACCCATCGGATGTAAGTGGATCTTCAAGAAGAAGACCGACATGGATGGCAACGTGCACACGTATAAGGCACGACTTGTGGCGAAAGGATTCCGTCAAATTCATGGGATTGACTATGATGAGACCTTTTTCCTGTAGTTATGCTGAAGTCCATCAGGATCGTACTTGCCATAGCCGCATATTATGACTATGAGATATGGCAGATGGATGTCAAGACTGCGTTCCTTAACGGGAACTTGACCGAGGATGTGTACATGACACAACCCGAAGGTTTTGTCGATCCGAGGAACCCGAGGATGGTGTGCAAGCTTCAGAGGTCCATTTATGGACTGAAGCAGGCTTCGAGGAGGTGGAACCTTCGCTTTGATGAGACAATCAAAAGGTTTGGTTTCTCACAAAACGAAAACGAGTCGTGTGTTTACAAGAAGGCTAGTGGGAGTACAGTTGTATTTCTAGTGCTGTACGTGGATGACATTCTCCTAATAGGGAATGACGTTCCTACCTTGCAAGACGTTAAGTCTTGGCTAGGAACGCAGTTTTCTATGAAGGACCTAGGAGAAGCGGCCTATATTCTAGGCATAAAGATCTATAGAGATAGATCGAGGCGGCTTCTAGGATTGAGTAAGAGTACTTACATCGATAAGGTCTTGAAACGGTTCAAGATGCAAGATTCCAAGAAAGGAACCTTACCGATGAGTAGTGGCACAGTTCTCTACAAGAGTCAGTGTCCTACGGCACCTGATGAGCGAGAACGCATGGATCGGATCCCATATAGTTCGGCAATTGGATCGATCATATATGCCATGCTTTGTACTCGACCGGATGTATCCTACGCGTTGAGCATTACGAGTAGATACCAGTCAGATCCAGGTGAATCGCACTGGATC
>NW_010965122.1:1497539-1535275 GCF_000463585.1 Tarenaya hassleriana
AATACGTCAAACGTCTTGCGTAACAGGAGGACTATAAAGGCGTGTATCAGGTACGAAACGAATCATGTGTTGGATTGTAGATAGTCAAGACGGGATTTGTACCTCTCGTAAAAGAGAGAGATATCGCTGGGCCCCTCGTGTGAGCGAGACTGTAGAAATGTGTGGCCGCACTATAGACGAGCGTCGTCTATTTCAGACAGTCGAACTCAGTGAACGAGAAAGCAGTCGAATTAGATAAGGTGGCTTGTCCATGCCTTATGTTCGACATATGATATCGCGATACAAAAGGATCATCAATCGGAATCATCTCTGGCGTTCGTAAGATCACGAACAAACTCTATTCGAGATGGGTAGTCATAGTGTCTTGCTAGAGACCGCCTATGACTTGTATATCCGGAATAGAGATTTCGGATTATACTGCTATATCGAATGAGCCTACAGGGTCACACACGCAGGGAAGGACAAATACACGAGAGAAAACGACGAAGAACCGAATCGGAAGGGTCCAGACCGGACGGTCCAGACGCGTGGTCCGTCTGTTCTGGAGACTGGAACGGACGGTCCACGTTAAGGCATACCGTCCATTCTACATGCTGGAACGGACGGTCCAAGTGATTTTCTGGACCGTCCGTTCCGGCTTTCGGGTTTTTCAAAAATTAGACCGAATTAGGGTTCAATCACCTTATAAGAAGGAGATTAAAACCCTAATTAACAAGAGACTTTTTGAGCCGTCTTTGGCAGAATTCCAAGAGCTTTTGGTGAGATCCAAAGAGTTCAAGGAATTCTAAGTCTCGTTTTCTCGAAGTGCGAAACTGAATAGCAGATTCGGGTCCTAGCAGACAAAGTCCAACCGTTAGAATTCATCCCGAGGTGTGGATACGTGTAGAGGGGGAGGTAATCTTCCTCCCTTTCGTGATCGGACGAATTCTTCAGTTGATACAGGCACCGGATCGATTGAGGTAAGCGTTCTAACGTTTCTACGATTCATAGCAGCATGGTTCTAGGGTTTTAATAATTTTTGTTTTACATCCGCTGCGCAAACCCTAGAATCGATGTCTTAGGAATAGGATTCGCTCTAGAGATCCCATGAATCCCAACAATATGGAGATACATTCAGTCCGGTAGTGAAGCCGGCCACCATTCGGTGTCTTGAGCTATGCCTTGTGTCGCCAATGGCTAATTCATCAACTTGACGTCAAGAATGCATTCTTGCACGGAACCATTGCCGAAACTGTTTATATACATCAACCACCGGGGTTCACGGACACCATGTTTGCGTATTACACTAATCACTCTATGGGTTAAAACTGTTGGGAAATCTACGGGTTCCTAGTATGCGATCATATCGATCTAGGGTTTGGTTTACTAGGTTTCATACAGCGGAAGAAAGATCTAAACCTAGGCAAACGTCACACGCAACCAAACTTGCATAACCCGAAAAATCGTGTATATCACCGAGGGAATCGTTACTTACCTCGTTCTCGATGGAACTTGAAGTTAAGTTCGATCCGGGACCTGTTCTAAATCACCTAGGACTGAAGTTACAAACCCTCTATACGTATCCACATCGACGGGAAGGATTCCAAACGATTTAGAACGAATCTGCTAGGATTAGTGAAGAAAAGGGTAACTCAAGAGACGAGATCCAATCCCGGGACAATAGAAATCGAAGAGAACAGGTTTTCTAGCGTTCTGGGATGTTTCTCTGAGTTTTAGGGCAGCCTTAATTAAGTTTGGACGAAATCCCAAACTTAAATAAGCTTAGAAAACCCTAAATCCGAATTTTGAAAAATTTCCAGATCCCGGTCCGCTGGACCAGGAGCTTGGTCCGGCGGACCAAGCTCGCTCAGCTCCCTTCGGACCGCCTCACCTGGAGGTTTGGTCCGGCTGACCAACTTTTGGTCAGCTCCAGACCAAACCTCTTGGTTCCTTTTTCCGGTCCGCCTGTTCGCTCCTCGGTCCGCCTGACCCAGCGTCTGGTCCGGGGCTGACCAACTCTTGGTCAGCCGGACCAGACCTGGACAGATGACCTCGGACCGAGCTTCCGGACCACATGGACTGACCAAACTTGGTCCGGGGCGGACCAAACATGGTCAGCTCCGGACCAACACACTGAAAATCCTTTTCGTGCTCGTTTCGGTCAAATTCTCATTTTCATTCTTGGGATTCTTCACGTATAAGTCCATCCCTAGTGGTGTGTGACCATGTAGGTCCATTCTAAGTGGTAGTGACTTCGGAACCTTTCCCGAACCACAAGTCATAGTTAGCCTCTAGCAAGACGCCATGACCACCCACTTCGAGTTAGAGGTGATCTAACCAAGGCATTAACAGTTCGAATTCTGATCCTTTGTCTCACGATATCATAAGTTGAACAAGGGCATGGTTTGAGTCACCCTTCAAGTTCAACTGCTTTCTCGTCTTGGCAAATCGATTAATAAAATAGATGCAACTTCATCTACAGCGTGGCCACGCATTTTTCATAGTCTGACTTCCCACGAGAGGGCCCAGCGATGTCTCTCCTGATAAGGAGGTGACTAGTCCCATATTGCATGTCTACTATCTCCATATGATTCTGAACATATCTGATCAACGCCGTTATAATCATCCGGTTAAAGACGACGTTTGACGCAGTCAAGACACGTCACTCTTCATATCAGATACTCTAGACATCTCAGGTATGAGGATCCAAGAACGAACCACTGTATGAGATTCAAGTCATGACTCTGTCCATGTGACAATATCATATGGGTCATCCAGTCACTCGTTCACAACGAGTACCCATGATTGTGATAAGCATCCAATGCATCGATCACACCTCATGCTAGTCTTAATTCATCATTGTTCCCACAACGATAACTGACTAGGGAGTTTAGAATCATTCTCTAATAATTCAAAGATGCCGAAATACAACAAACATGCCAATCGTATAACGGAAAAAGTAATGCATTCATAAATCAATGAATCAATACAAAGTCAAATGTCATATCAGGATCATCCTAGAGCATTACAACCAACAAAAGCAAGCTCCACGTGCTTGGTTTCAACGTTTCGCCGACTTTGCTACCAAGATTGGCTTTGTCTGTGACACCCTTAACTCGTGTACAATATACCGGCTGTGCCACATGGACAAATAGTAATAAAATAATAATGCGGGAGCAAAAATACGAAATCCAAAAACATTTTTAAACAAACCAGAGTAAGCAGCGGAAAATACATCAGGCGATCAGTATCGCAAAATAATATATGTCCGAATAGTTATAATTAACCGTACAAAATGCGGGAAATACAAGTCCCGTAACCCAAAATGTAAATCCCGTACATGATGCTGCCTCTCTCAGGTCGTCGTCTGCCGGGTGCGCTAGGCGTAATCCTCGTGATCTGAAAAATATAAACCACGAGGGCTAAGCACAACTGCTTAGTGAGTAGCCCGGGTTGAACCCGGTAAACCCGTTCTCAACGAGAACGGTGTTAACTCGATAATTCACAACCAACAAACAACAATGATATCCATGTATAACCACATCATATCAGTCACAAATATGTCAAACACAATCATACCCATGGATTGAGGTAAACGTTCTAACGTTTCTACGATTTCAATAGCAGCATGGTTCTAGGGTTTATTAAATTTTTGTTTTACATCCGCTGCGCAAACCCTAGAATCGATCTCTTAGGAATAGGATTCGCTCATGAGATCCCAGGAAACCCAACAAAACAAACCCGTATGGAGTCCACCATAGGGTCCAGCCATAACCCTAGTCAAGTCCATGACTAGGGGCGTCTCACACGCCCGTCAAGTCCATGACGTTGGCCGTGTCAAGTCCATGACACAATAAACACAACACCCGTATGGAGTCCACCATAGGGTTCTGTCATAGCCCTAGTCAAGTCCATGACTAGGGGCGTCTCGCACGTCCGTCAAGTCCATGACGTTGGCCGTCGTGTCGCACACGACTATCTCACAACACAATCATGCTGCACTCGTCGCACGAGTGAGCTACAAACATGGCAATCAACGTGCATATCTTCCCAATACAATCACGCGTATCGCGGTATTCGGCCCCGACCGAGATACCGGTTAACGCCATGCAAACTACCCAGAATAATCACACAATGAGTCACTCTCATCGTTAGATCACACATCTCACCGCGCGTAACTAATTAAAGATTTTCCGAAGGGTGGGCTTGTATCCTGGGTCGGTCGATCCTTGCATCTCTATTCCTTTTCCGGGGTCATTCGATCCATTTTCATCGTAATTCGGGTCTAAACCGGTCGGTCCACGTCTTCTGGTTCATCCCGAGTCATTTTTCTCTTATTCTGGCCTAGACCGGTCGGTCCAGGGCCTGGACCGGTCGGTCTAGGTGTTCCGTGCCATTCCGGGACCTCTCGGTCTGATTTTTGGTCTGGACCGGTCGGTCTAGAGGCTGGGCGAAGAACAGATCGCGATTTCCAGATTTTTGCCCTACTTCAATCGACCATATCTCACTCGTTTCTTAACCAAATTTAGTGCCGTTTGTTGTTAAATGTTCTTTGAAACGTCCTCTATCTAATCCAATCAATAAATCATCGAAATAACACAATATCACGCTCAGAACGAGCTCACACAGATGGAACTCAAGCCACTCACCTCTGTTTCGGCCCAGATCTGGTTTTGGCCGGATTTCGAGGTGTTTTCCGATCTGTTTCTTGCCGGAAACCTCTTCTAAACACTCTAGGATGTCTCCCTTCGTGTTCCCGAGCTTCCCTTGCGTCGATTCTCCCTGGTTTTCGCCCCTTTCTCTCTGTTTCTCCTTTCCCTCTCTTTTCTCTGATTTTGTCCGAAAATGGTGAAACCCCTACCTTGGGAGAGGTTTATGCTGCGAGAGGGAGGTCGAATGGGCTCAAGCCCAGGCCCAAGGTCGAGCCTGCATCACCCTGAACGGATTGGTCGGCGACTTGACACCGGTGGGCCCCAGAACGCAGCGAGAAGTCGGCTGGAAAGTAGCAACTTGGCCACTTGCGTCCGTTGTTCTCCAGACCGGACGGTCTAGACCAGATTTTTGGTTTTTCTTCGCGTGTTCAGTCTGTTCGGTCCGACCCTCGGTCCGCCTCTGGACCGGTCGGTCCACACCCTAGACCGGTCGGTCTAGGCAAATTTTCGACATTTCTCCGTCTTTTTCCCGTCTCTTCTACGTGGTGTTTTCTCGTTCCTTTTTTCCGTTATTGTATATTCCCGTTTTGATGATAACGCGATGTTTCTATTTAATTATTTATTCTCGAAAATAATTAAATATTCGAATCGGGTTTCGAAGTATTACATTGTCATATTACACAAAGACAAGAGTATGTCTTTTCTCCTCCTATATGTCGACGACATCATTCTCACAGCCTCGTCGGATGTCACACTTCGTGAGATAATTCAGTCCATGCATCGGGAATTTGCTATGACTGATCTCGGCCCCCTATATTACTTTCTTGGAGTACAAGCAACCACCAACAAGGAATGCTTATTCCCTTGTCAATCTCAATATGCCAGAGATATCCTTCATTGTGCGAATATGGAGACCTGTAACCCATGTCTTACACGTGCAAATACAAAATCTAAATTATCCGCCGGAGTTGGAAGCCCAGTTGCTGACTGATAACATGATTTTCTCCTCTATTTTCAGGTCCATTGTCTGGTACTTTCGCATCAGTTTTGTGCATTATTAGATATTTAGGATCATTTTAGGACTAGGTTTTGTCCTCTTTGCATTCTTTGGTGGTTGAACAGGTAACGGATGCGTTATGGACACCAGAGGAGCATAATCAAGGATTTCGGAGCAAATTGGATCGGAACGGAACGACAGGGATATTTCTAGCTCGAGTTGCATTTGAACATGACCATGTCAAGCTCAAACACGATCGTGCAGAAGCGAAAAACGAAGACATCATCACAGACAATCTACACGGACCGTGTCAACTTGCAGCACGCCGGTGTCGAATTGCAGCTCGCCCGTGTTCAGCCCGTACAGAAGCGCAGAAGTTTTGATCAGACAATTGACACGGACCGTGTTGGCATTCGATACGGCCGTGTTGCGTTACGGGAAAACTTCCTATTTTACATTTGAACTTCCGTTTTCAGCAAAGGAAGAAGCCTAGCTGCCAAGCAAATAAATAGAAGACGTCTTGGGCTTCAGAAATCATCGAGAGATCACAGCAGAAGCCAGAGAACTCGAGAGAGAATCAAGACGGAGTTTTCCGGGAGCAGAGATTGAAGAATCGTCGTCGAGAGATCGCTGTGAGTCTTCTTTATCTGTTTCTATGTTTCTTCTTATTGATTTGAACTCGTTTGTTGTTATGGGTAATGAGTAGTTGTTTCACTGTAGCTAGGGATTTAACCTTGTAGGGATTTATTTGGTTTTTATCTTCCGAGACTACGTTATCGATACTCGTCGGTTTGATTGAATTGAGTTTATTGTTTTAATCTTCTTGGCCAGTTGATTGATTGGTCTTAGATTATGATTTGCAACGAAAGTTGAGATTAGATTCTGAAAGAATTTATTGAATGAATAGATTAAGACTATTGAGAGATAGGTTAATTGGTTTAGGAACCGTGATATTGTTCGTTTATACGTTTGATATTTTAATCTATTAGATTGAGAGATCGATAGGTTAAATTATTGGATAGTGGATTTATGACTTGAAAGAGCCAAATCTGAGTTTAGAACTTGAGATCCTTGATTAAGGTTCGATATTCGTAGATTCTCCATCCCTAGAAATAATCTCTGTGCGTTAAGGTTATCCCGAAGTTACGGTGGTTTAGTTATCTGATTTTACTTAGTTTGTTTATTGCTTTATTTTCGGTATCCATATATTTCATCTACTATTTCGTGATCTAATTCTTAGTCGAGTATTGTTCTTAGTGTTAACTATTTCCTGTGTTTGACCCTGGTACTACAGTCGATCCGTACCCTTGCGGTATTCACTGTATCTAGGTTTTTATTACTTGATCATTATTTCTATGCCTAGATCTGTGTACTGACCCTACACTATATCGAAGTCTTGCCGGTGCATTACAATATCTTACCTTTACAAGGCCAGATATATCCTATGTCATACAACATATTTTCTTATTCATGCATGACCCACGGGAACCACATTTTCTTGTCCTCAAGCGCATTCTACGTTATGTCCAAGAAACACTCTCGTATGGCCTCCAACTCTATCACTCTTCACTATCTCGTCTAACCGCTTACTCAGATGCAGATTGGATAGGGTGTCTCGACACATGCCGTTCTACGTCGGGTTACTGCATCCTTCTCGGAGACAACTTGGTATCGTGGTCCTCTAAGCGTCAACGAACAACTTTCCGCTCGAGTGTCGAAGCTGAATACCGCGGAGTAGCCAATGTAGAGGCTAAAACTTGTTGGCTACGCAATCTCTTACTTGACTCCGATGTCCACTTACACTCCACATTGGTGTTCTGCGACAATATTAGTGATGTATATATGTCCACCAATCCGATCCAATATCAAAGGACGAAACACGTGGAGATTGACATCCACTTTGTCCGTGAGAAGGTTGTCCGTGTACTTCATGTTCCTTTGTCTTCACAGTTTGCTAACATTTTCACCAAAGGACTGACTGCCAACGTCTCTTTTCATGGAGTTCCGCTCATGTCATCTAATATTATGTTGTCTTATATGTATCTCTTGCCATATCATCATTGTGGTGTATATATTGGGAATCAATGAGAATACAAACCCTAAGAAAGTTTTATGCTAAGTTTCAATTTTTGGGTGGGCTCATACTGGGTCTTGGGTTTCCGGTTTAATTGACATCCCTAGTTATGGGAACACTTTTTGATAACAAATATTTTTTTTATAAAATATCACGAACTAGAGACATCAATTTAGGTCTGAATCCTGAAACTCGGTTTGAATCCACCCAAAAAATGTTGGGTTTCGAGTCTTTTTTTTTTTGCTAGAAAAAATTTGGGTTTTTGGGTCTGTTTTAAATAGGTTTTTGGGTCGATTCGAAAATTCGATATTTTTTTAGAAAAATTCATAAAAAAATAAATTTACAAAAAGGAGTAATCGAAGAGATTATGGTGTAAACTGTAATGTAATGGGATTAAACCCTAAATCCTAAACTCAACCTTAACTACAACTACATTATGCAAGCTCCACCAATACCTAACTTTTCTTCCAAACTTTATAAACTTTAAGGATAGAAGAGAGAAATAAATAAGGGAAAACAATGAGATATAATTAAGATACAACAACGAGATATAATATAATTAGGTTATTGGGATATAGAAGATGAGGGGTTATTTTTTTTGGTTAAATGAGGGGTTATTTTTTCAGTCACTAACGAGAAAGATTATATTATATAGTTAGGTATTCAAGATATTATCGGATAAAATTGAAGAGTATTTTGGAGAATTTTTTCCTGACAATAACTTGCAAAGCTAAAAAGAATTTGATGCTTTGCGCACTACACGCAACTTTGTCTCCCGCGATCTTTCCTTCCCGCCAATGATATGCAAATCTTTTCATTAAAGTAAAATAAAAAAATTATAACATTTTTTAATTAAAAGTTAATTGTATTTTTATAATAAACTTAGTGTAGAAGTAAATTGGTCATCATTAATCGATACATTTTTATAACAAATTATTTTTTGAGTAATTTATTGATGTTTTTTTTTTTCCAACTTTGTCCTAAAAACACGCAACTGTCTCATGCAACCTTTCCTCTCTGTGAAAGATCTGAAGACGGAGTCAGCGCGAGAAAGAGAGAGGGATGGGTCTGTTCTCCAACAGGTTTTCCCGTCTTTGCCTTCTGTAATTCTTCTGGGTTTTCGATTTCTTGTTTTGCAATTCTTCTGTAATGCTTTTTTTTTGGAAGGATCGATGAGGCGAGTCTGAAACCCGGGGATCATATCTACTCGTGGAGAGCTGCTTACCTCTACGCCCATCACGGTCTTCACTCTTCTCCGATTCTTTCTTCTGCTCCTTTCCCCCTTTCCAATGTTCAATCTTTCTTAGACCCTTTTGCTGTTTTCACTGAAAATCGCGTGATAGATGTCAAGTTTTGGTGTTTGTGTTGTGATCGATCTAGGCTTATGATCGGATCGCGAGAGTTGAAGGGTTTCTGGGAATTTCGGTTGACGGATTAGGGCATAAACTTCATGAGTGAGATCGCGTCTGCATATCATCAGTGAAACGGGAGTGTGAAACGTTGTCAATCCATCTCACTTGCAAGTAGCGAGACTGAATCATCTGTTTGATGGGTTTACTAGTCTGTCCTATTACAAGTTTCGGTTTCTTAGGACGAAACGAAACCAAAATTTTGACAAAAGGGGTCAGATATTGCTGGTTATGTGAGTTTATAGTTCTTTTTGTCTGAGAAGAGATTCAGAAACATATGAACTTAAGGTCTTTGTTGCTGCCAGCAATCTGATATCTGCCCTCTTAGCTTATGGCAATAACAAGATTGTTCCTTTATAGATACTGATTTTCCCGAGTTCAATTTTATATCGATCTTTCTTGGTGATAACTATCCCTCCCTAGGTGATTTTCCTGGCCTGACTCTGGGTGAGTATGATTCCGAACATACGGGCATAGTTCAGATAATCATGTAGTTAGGGTTCTTGCGTGTTCTTTGGCTAGAATGTTTGGTAGAATCTAGTTGAATTTTGTCCAAGCAGAATGTGTTTTCTGGTCTGATCTGGGATTTACTTATTGGAGATTCACCCTACTCGAATTTGGTAACCTGTGAATCGTTGATTAAAACACTTTATTTATTTTTTATTCCATGTTTCTACCTGAGCTTAGAATCTCAGAAACGAGGAACTTATCCATGGTTGATAGGACAGAACAGTGACCGGATTTGCTTGCTCAATCTTTCAGGAATCTATGTTGGAGACAACACGGTCATTCATTTCACCCGAAATGGCCAAGAAGTTAGCTTGGGGACTGCGCTAGATCGCCTGCTCGCAAGCTCGATGACTGTTCGACACCAAGCATTTTGTCCGACGTGCAGCCTGCTGCCAATCGACGGCCATGGCGTCATCTCATCATGCCTCGACTGCTTTCTAGCCGGCGGGACCTTGTATCGTTTTGAATACTCGGTCAGCCGTTCCTACTTCCTTGTAAAGTTCCGTAGTGGAACCTGCACCCTCGCTGCCTCGGACCCAGGTGACATGGTCATCAGCCGAGCCCAAAAACTTCTCGAAAAGGGGTTTGGAGTCTACGACCTTCTCAAAAACAACTGTGAGGATTTCGCGATTTATTGCAAGACAGGGCTGGTGGTTGTTGTTGTTGAACAAGGAGCAACGGGGCTGAGTGGTCAGGGAGTGGTCAGGCGGCGGTGGCGAGAGGCGGGCAGCTCGAGTCTGTGTTTAACATCCTTATCGATCTGGCGGTGACCAAGAACATCTATGCAACGGCTGTGACTGTGGTCCGCACGCATTGTATGAATAGATATGCTGCTGATATCATAAACAGAAGGGATGCGGTGAAGATCACGGTGGAAGATCTCACGAGAAGTCGTTCTTCGAAGGGGCTTGTAGAAGTGATTGATCCTCATATGGCAGACAGTAAACCCCAAGCAGACAAGTCAGCTGCCTAGAAGCCGTTTCTGTGGTCTGGTCACTTTCTATCTGTCATCTTCAATGTTGTTTGATGTTCTGACACACGCCATTGAATTTTGAAACTGTCTGTGTTATGTGGGCTGATACACTTCTATTGAAACTGTCGAATAATAGTTCCCTGTCCATGTCGAATAATAGTTCTCCCGCTAAACCGCATACCAAGTTAAATCATTGTATATCCAATTATGGGTCTTGGGTCTTTTGTATACCACTTGTCATCAGCTATTGCCACGGGTAACTGACCGACAAAACCTGAACACAAACCCAACGATCGGGTTCTCGTCATCGACAACATCATGTCTTACCGATGGATGAATATTCAAATACCCAATTTATGGGCAGCATTCGTACCCACCCCTAATGTTCGAGACGTTATACATTTCAGTCTTGCTGAAAAGGCTAGGTATGACGATTGCCGCGACATGAAAAACACAAAGCAAAACACTATTTGACAAAAACATTTTATAACAGCTAAGTTGGGACATGTGATCTGTTTGTCATCAACTATGGTGACAACAAGATTCACTTCAGAAAAGTATAAGCTATCTGTTGTAACAAAACAAAATTGATGCAGGAAAATGCAAAACTCGGTAGTGGTTTGGAGATAACGTCTCGCTCTTTTCGGTTTTACTTACACAAGCAGAACTGCGTTTATACAGCCGTCGTTCTCGGGGTTATTCGTCACCTGAGCATATTTACCTGCAGCCATTGAAAGAGTAATGAGAAATCTGTTGACAACAGAGAACAGCTTCGGATACAGAGCATAACTTGGGGTTAGCATTATGAGTATTTGTCTTATTACCCCACACGACTTTTCCAGCAGGTGTAACGAGACCGAGCTCACTCACATTGACCTGAAACTCGTCAAAAAAGTGTTAAGAAATATAATTTGCTGTTTTAGCATTAGATTTAAGGATTTAGAATTTTTAGTACCTCGATGATTGTCCCCTTTGTCATGACACCGAGCGAGGTATACATAGGGCCATTAGGGTTTTTCTTGACTCCAATGATGTCGAGACAGAAAGTACATTTAAGTTCAGGGTGGGTGACATGAGCCTTGGTGAACCGTAGCCCCGATGGGCGGATGAAACGCTCGTACTTGGGCGGTTTTCTGGTGAAACCGGGTCCAACGAATGTAGCCTTCGTAACCATTCGCTTCCATTGTTTGGCTGCAGGCAAATTTATGATAAGAGATAGAAGAATAGAGATTGATTTGTGCATAAACATTTAACATCAATGAAGTTAACTACTCTAATCTGTAACCACTACTTAGCTAATGATCTTAAACCCATTCCATGCATCAATAGCCTGAATACACTTAAGAGAGGTTGGACAGGCAACTAAATCTAGAGCACGAAGAAACAAAACATGTTATGTTGGAAGAAAGAACTACATACTTTTCCTCTTCCCAGATCGGATGACTCTAAACATCTCATCTTCAGCAACAGGGCGGACCTGCAAAAAAGGAAAAGGGCTATTCTGAAGGAATAGACAAGTAAAACAGAACAAGAAATTCTGAGCGAATTGGAAGCTACAACACTACCTTTGGTAAAGGGACCTCCCATTTTCCAGCTTTCTCTTTTCTCTTTTGTTTAATGGTGTTGCTCAGAACCTATGACAAAGAACAAAATGACCGAAACATAATGGTCATGGTCCAGTCAAATCAACATTCAGATCTTGTCAAGATCCATTCCAAAACACTTCACCTTGGCCCGAGTAGTGTTCTCACGATCGAGCAGATAGGCAGGAACAGCACCATCATGGACATCCTCATCAACCTTCCGCCTGCTCGATGACTCTTCATGCATTTTCAATCTGTAGTAACACAAAAATTTCCAAATGTAAGAAAACCTGACAACGCATTTGTGGCATATTAGTGGTAGTACAACTACGACATGACACAAGACATACTCAAACTTTCCCCTAACATAAAGAAAGCTTCAACTAATGTTAATATCGATTGCTTACGAATCACATTGTCATTTGTTAGGACTAGCAACCTTGGTACTGCCAATACACAGGATCACACGCTATTACTACAGCACCAACAAATTCTGAACAAAAATGCCACATTCTACGTTCCCCGCCACAGTACAATACACTGGTGGAAAGTTGCACTTTCTATTTAATTGAAACCGGAGAAAATGCAAAAAAAAAAAACTTACGTTTTCTTCATGAGGGCTTTCTCAGCGTAGTTTTTCTTGGCAATCATCTTACCCTTTATACCCAGAGCCTGGTTTTCCAACAAATAAATCAGAAACCAAACGAATTGGAAAAAAATGAAAAAGAAGGATGACTACAGAAACAGGAGGAGAAGAAATCTGAACCTTCTGGGCTATGGCGGAGCGCTTGTGAACTTCACGCGCCTCCTTCTTGCGCTTGCGTTCGAAATGGTCGAGGCGGTATCCATACCTCTTCCTGTGAAGCTCGATGTGATCTCCTTGAGGCTGTATTAATACACCAAAAAATCCACAGAAGAAAAAAACGGGAAAAAGCTTCAAGAGACCGAATTTGGAAGGAGAGGAAGCTAAGGCTTTCGCAGAGGATAGAGAATAAATCGCAATGGAGGGGGCGAAGAAGAACGAACCATGGCTACTAAACCTCTGAATCAACCAGACGGAGAGAGGAAGCGAGACGGGCGTGCGAAGAGCTAGGGTTTTATCCGAGAGAGTTGACTGTTCTAAGAGAGCGAACGGTTTGAACGATAAGGTCGAGTTATTCGCTGTGGCAAAAGGGCTTCTTAAAGAAGTTGATGGGCTTCGATATTAGGCCCTAGCCCACTTTGAATTTAAGGTTTACAAAAGATTTTTTTTCAACTCTAGTCTCCGATATCACACAAAAGTTGGAAATTTATTTATTTTTAGAGAAATCTCAAAAAAAAATCTAAATCTGTCAATTTTTATAAAATAAAATTTATATTTTGATTTTTATCAAATAAAAATTTTAATTTAATTCTTAAATTATAAATAAATCTAAATTTATAACCTTTATCATTTTTAAACTCACCAATGACATTACGTTAATACGTTATCGTCACACGGTAATAATGATGATATGTCAAATATGATTAAAGTGTTGACTTGTCAAATAAAATATTGCTATATAATATCAGTATTTAGATTTAAAAATAACAACAATTGTAAAATTCATTTTATTTTTTTATTGATTATAAACAAAATTGTTTTATTTTATAAAAATTGACAAATTGAAATATTTTTTTTTTAAATGTTCCCTTTGTAAAATGGAAGTTATAGAATTTAATTCTTATAAAAGTCATTCCACTAATGGGACCAAAACTTCAACCAAAATATTGCCACTTTGTGTACAAAAAGAGGAAAGCAAAATATATGTGAGAAGAAGAGCTCTCTAAGCCATTTCCAGAGAGAGATCCCTTTTATGTTACAGTGATTGTAGATTCTTCATAACCCTTTAAGTCAGCTCGAACTGCGTTTTTTCCATTACCAGACATTCTTGAACCTTTGTCAAGCTTCAATGACTTCGGCTTTAAGCTTATTACTATGTCGAGCAAACCGTCTGATGCAAAATCTTCAGTCGCTCGCCCGCGATTCTCATCGTGTGCGTTCCTTCCACTGTCAAGTTAGCGTTTTCCGATGACTGCAAGACAAAAAAATTTGTACCCGAGAATACGACGTTATGTATCGATCCAAACCTTCTTCGCAACATCACTATCTGTTTCAAAGTCATGACCTTTGGACAGTAGAACGACATGTTTGAGACAAACTGTACCTGCAATAAGAGCACCTTTCGTAGCACAAGATCGATCACGGACTTGGATGAGGAAAGTATTTTCCTGACTTTAACA
This sequence comes from Tarenaya hassleriana, assembly GCF_000463585.1. Lineage (NCBI taxonomy): Eukaryota > Viridiplantae > Streptophyta > Magnoliopsida > Brassicales > Cleomaceae > Tarenaya > Tarenaya hassleriana. The sequence continues at coordinate 1,511,979 of NW_010965122.1, forward strand.
TCACCATGCATCAACAGGATGATCGAGACGATGCTTCTTATCATACCCAACGAATTTCCATCACTTTCCCGCTTCTGTCCAGATAAGAGAGCTTCAGCATTTTCGCTCACTATCGAACCCATTTTGGTTAAGACAAGATCCGCAAGCCTAGTGCTTCGTTCGAACAAGAAAAAGCAAGGTACTAGGTAGTATCGGCATGTCTGTATGTAGGCCGAAGAGCTATCTTTATCTTCCGGGATAGACTGCAAGACCGACCATTTTCCCGTATGTAAATATTTGTATAATACTCTTAAAACCCAGCAATATTTTTCAAGAGAGGATACTAAGCAATACGAACTTACGCAAACAACGTGAATCAGATATCCCGGCAGGAATTCACTTAGGGTGATAACACTATGCTCAGAGAGCCTGGTGGGCTTAGAGTCAATGGCACAGATTATCCTGAGCATGGCACATGCATTGTCTAGAGAAGTCTTCAGAATCTGCATCGAGAAGCACATGTCAATAAGTATTACCGAGTTCTCGCAAAGAAGTTTCTGGAGATCGATGAAGATAACGACATAAACTAATCCCGATTCCCAACATTTAGACTGACATATTATCTGATCAGTACTACTGCTGCCCAAGACAGCATCAAGTGGAGAAATACGAGTTTTATCATGATGCAGAGTCGTGAGATATTTTGGGATAAGAACTTACATTTCGCTCTAGTAGAATTTTCTCGAGAATCTGGATGACGAGCGAGTTGTTGCCCATTTCAGACAAACAGGAGCACACAATCTTGGTAAGTGCTTTAAACGTATCACGATTAGTTTCCTGCTTATCATGCTCCATCGCCAAGTACACTTTCTCTGCATAAAAGAAAACCAGAGAATAAGATCGGTGAATGCGAAATCATAGATATGGTAGATAAGCTCTGTTCCACAAGCTTCAACAAAAAAAGTCGTTCTCTTTATCATACTTTTTTATTCTTTAATACCGACAATTGAAGAACTTGGCTTAATCTGAGCTGCTGACCAATTTGTCACATAGAAAATTAATTTTCTATACATAAAAATTAGTTTTATATGTAAGCCTTTCATGATGTTTTAGGACAGCACACCAACAGTCATCAGTTTAAGCAGATACAGCCACAAATCCGAAGGGTTTGTTCATGAGACAGTGATAGGCCATATAATTTTGCAGCTTTTCTCCACCGTACCTGGGAAAACTTTAAAACGTGCAATTAAGGTGATGAGGAAGCTGATATGATCTTTAATCTCTATATATCCAACCCTAAAAGCGGAATGCAGAACTTCCACTATCCGATACAACACAGATGGTTCAAGACGAGGATCTGCAATATACGGTAAGAAGGATTGTAAAGAACTTGAAGAATTAGCCTATTCAACCATCAAGAGAAGACACTTCAAAATTAAAATCCGGAAAAAAGGATTCCAAATGGAAATAGAAAATCTTACTAGATCTTCAAGCAGGGAAATGTGATACTCACACAGGCAACAGGAAACAATTGATGTCAACAGAGAAGAGCTGACATTGTTGAAATAGTAGACGCAACAGAGGGATAATTCTTGGACTTCCCTTGGTAGAGCGACAAAAGGCCCATAAATTGCCTCCCCTGTAAACAGAAAACAAAAAACGTAAGTATAATATTTGCGGTTTCAAATTCAATGCCAATATCGACCATAAATTTCTAGCTGCTTGAATTGCACCTTCTTCCCCAGATTTGCTGTAGAAGTTTCTGAAATCATCTTCAAATGTTCGGGAAGGATTCAGAAAGCCATGCTGTCCAAGACGAAGCACAAGTTGCAAGACAGCCTGAGGAAAGATTTGGAATCAATAAAAGGACAAAAGACGGATGAGAAAGGAAGAAACTAATCATAATTGATTTAAGGATCATGTACCAAGCATTTTCACCTCTAATAATCCAAGAGAATGTAATTTACTATATTGACAACGAAGTATAAAACGAGCTAGCACCTGGGAGGATGACGGATGCTTATCACCTAGCTGATGTAGCAGTGACGGAAGTTCACTTATCCAATCAAATTGGTAATTGTATATTTCTGGATCATTTACGCTGAGGTACTGGATGCCTTGCTTCTGCAAACATAACAACAACTGACTTTACAATGCCATTGGTGTATGCAAAGAGATTATACTTAGATAGAAACTACCAGATATATTATATCTACAGCGACCAAATCAAGTACATAACTTACAGGGATAATCATTTCTTCAATCCTCGAAATGCAGGCCAGTTTAAGTGGAGACTCTGGCTTGCAATCCTTATAGGCCTGAGTAAATGCCTGAAACAATGGCCACATAATACACACAATCAAATATTAAATCAATATGCTGAGCAATCTAGGAATAATGGAAAGCCTCAATACAATATGCTGAGCATTTAGGACAAACCTGCAGAAGACTATCTCTCCAATCATTGTCCACCCTCGAAACAAGTTTTGGAATAAAAGGCAACAGTGCAAGTAAATTCTTTTCATGAATAGATCTATTAGACCTAGTGCTTTTGGTTATCTGCAAAATAATAGATGTAGTTAGATGCTGATAGTCCCGGTAAGTAAAATTCTCCATTTGTAGATTCACAATTTGATTAGTATTTCACCAACGATAACGTAAAGACATACAAGGAAGATTGAGCATATTCCCGAAAAAATTATTAAATCCTGCAAGTAGAGATTAGATAAATATAAAGGAATCTGAACAGACCTTGCCTAGAAGTGTATTTTCAACAAATTCCAGAAATTTATCACATAAATCAGCTGGAGGGTGGATCCATTCAGTTACTTGCAAAAATATTTCTGTGATAATGCTGTTCAGAACGAAATATCTTTCATCACCCTGCCAACAAAAAATGAATGGTGTTAGATGAATAAAAAGATAGGGAAAGTAAAAGTTCTTTCTTTTTCCAAATCAACAAAAATAATCTCTAAGGTTGATTTCAACCCTAAGAAAAAGAACTCCGGATTATTTATTAAAACTACAACTAGGAAAGCATGATTTTGATAGTCTTAGACAAGCATATAAGTTGTTTGCTCACAACTGAATTTAGATCAGGGGGAAATAATCACATAGTTTCTATGATTAAGTTTACTGCTAACATCTGACTATAAAACCTAGTAGTAAATACTGTGATACATACCTTTTCGGAAAGATGGTTCACAGAATTTAGGGGGAAAACACCAAGTAACTTTTTTAAAAACATTGATGCCATGTCATAATCCCATATAATTGGGTAAGATCCTTCAGAGGCAGGTACCAATACACACTGTTCTTGAATGTTTCCATTACTAGAAAACTTGATTGCATAAGATATGCTGCGAAGTATATGATGTATGCAATCAAATGACTGTGCATCCAATGCCGGCATAGATTGAACCAAAGGGATGAAGTCTTGGAAACAATTGATTAAAGCTACAATAATTTCCTTCAATTTTCCGAAGATATGGACAAATCCTGCAAAAGAATAGACATAGAGATAGGACAATGTAAAGCTTCAGTATATGAGAGATCAAAAGAAGTAACTATCTATTAGCTTCACTTATATTTGTTTTAAGGAACAGATATGCCGTTCAACTAAAACTACGAAATTGTAAAGAAATGACCTGAAACTAGTTGTAAGTCACATAAAAGTAAACCAAACAATGAAAGGATGCTGAATTGGTTATTCATGCAACAGAAAGTTTTCACTTCCAGCTTATCTCTCGTGAATTATATTATTCTTCAAAGTCTTGCGTAATAGAACTAACATACAGATTGTTAGTTACTCTTTTCCTCCACAAGTCTGTGGAATTTTGCATTAGCGAGGGAGGAGGCGAAGGAAAATGGAATAGTTGCACTATGCAAAATGCAAAAATTCAAGGAAACATGCTAGAAACCAGACAACAGTCTCATTATGGGAGTCTCCCATAGTTATTGATGTCAAAGGAATCAAAGCCATCACATACTAACAGAGTCTTTTGTGGCATTGCGCCCATAAGCAAGTAGCACTTCAACCGGAGATGAATCCTGAAAAATACAATAATATGGTATAAGATGCAGGTTTTATATGAATAGAATACGACAACAGAAGCCGTTCCAAGAACACGTTGTTGCATGATATTTAAAATTCAACTAACACTATCAAATGGAGTACAAGTACCAAAGAGATATAAAGGATCGGTCAGCCAATTCTATAAGAGTGTGGCTCTGGGAGAATGAAAACAGTATTTCAAGTGCCATATTAACTCCACAATATATCCTTTAAAATAATAACTCTTTTCAAAAACTAGATTTTTTACACATATGGCCCTCTGTATTTCTAGATACACCTGGATTCTATCAATTCCAACTTCTTAGAAGTTCAAATCCCGAACAAAGAAAAATATAAAATGACACTGAATAAAACCATACATTTTACTATGCTTCACTGTGTGACACAAGAAGTTTACAACCAAAGAGGTTAAAACAGTAGGTACCTTTTTACGTGAGTCCGCATCGAACTTTTCACATGGCAACAGCGATAGGCAATATACCAGTCCAGAAAGAGCAACTTTTAGTTTTCCTTTATCTTGCACATAAAACTGATTTTTCTGAATAATATCTTCATAGTTTTTTAAAACCTGCAAGATTTAATAGATGATAGTACCTTTAGCTACCTTTGACGAAACCTCAGGGAAGAAGAGAAAACTTTCTAGGTTATGTTTTTTGAAGAGAGAAACAGATAACAATCTGCAACATAATTCAAGCAGTAAATCAAAGCAGACACCTTATCAGCGTACAACGAAAAGGTAGGCGGATGGTACTGCACAACAAGCTCGAAAAATTTGAAAGCCATCAAGCGAACATCAATGGCGGAATTTGCCATTGCGCTAAATATATATGGCATCAAAAGGGAAACCATGGGACCCCGGTTATCCTGGAAAAAGAAACACATCGAATCATCGATGAGATGTGGAGGTTAGAAAACAAAAAAACATGGATAATAAAAGTGAAATAAACCTTTAAACTATGTATATCTTAATTTTGACAAGGAGATGAAAATCAACAAATAATAGGATAGGATGAACAAAACACTGTGAAATAGGTCCCTTGCATTGATAGTTTATATAATTAATTGAAAAGAATTTGCCTAAGTAACCCATGATACTTAGGCATTCAGCTTAGCATATGATTCAAAGGGGGACTAACACAATCTAAGAATAACAAAAATTAACAGGAAACTAAACAACAAGAGTTAAGAAATAACTGAAAGATAAAAAAAGGAGAGGAAAAGATACCTCTTTACAACCAGGAAAGATCACCGTCTTAAATAATTGATAAAATGTTTGTCTCACTAACTCATCATCATCACTAATGCGCTCCCGAAGTTTCTGTATAACAGCAAATTTATGTGACTGCAATTCTGCCGGATGATTCGTGAAAAGGTCCTTGATACCAATCAATGCATCTGCAGGGACAAAAAACAAAGATATCAAACAAAATGAACATTCTTGAGCTGCATTCAACACTCCCAAATTCAAACCCCTAAAGCTGGTAATTGTATCATGTAAAGGAACATCTTATTCGAAGAGAGGAAACACCTTTACGAACTTTGGTATTGTGATGAGATGTATGCTGTAGAAGCTCCTTCAGAGTCAAGCCCTTCTTGCTCAAAGCCAAACCCGCCTTCTCTGCTGCCACACTCTGCTCAGGAAGTATGATTGCTGGAGCATAACAAAGCCAATTCACCATAAGCCGGTAGCCGACATGGAAAAAAATACAGCATAGAAGAGTGTATAACCCGCGAAAGCAAGAACCTTTAAAACAACCCAACACTGCAGAGACTGTATACCTTTGGATTTTATCTCCGTGTTGGTAGCATTCTTCGGCGGCGGCAATTTTCTACCAAGCTTTCTCTTTATTTTCTGCAGACGACCGAAAAGGATCAATAAAGCGATCCAACAAAAGTTCCAGCATTCAAAAAGCCGATGAAGAAGAAGAAGAAGAACATATAATTAACCTAAAAATCACCTTAAAATCGACTCCACGCTTCTGTTGCTTCTTAGCAGGAGCCTTTGAACGAACCATTTTTCTCCGCTAAGTAAAAACCACAAAGAACAAAAATTAGCTTCAGCAAAAGGATATCAATTAGAAACCCTAGAGAAACCCCAGAGAGTGCCGATATCATAGACCAAACGGTGGCTTTGTTCTGGGCCTAGTCCGGACTACAAAAAAAAAGCCATCAGCGATATAGCTCGCCGAAGGCCACGGCAAGAAGAATAAGAAGAAAACCGACGGAGATTACCAGCTGAGACGATGGTCGGCGGCGGAGTAGAAAAACGACGGCGGCGTTTTGTGTTTCTCACAGCAGGGGAGAGAGAGAAGGGACTCTAATTGAAGCTTGATTTTCTTTTCTCTACTTTTTTATTTTGTATTTTTAATCTGATTAATATACAAATTTGCCAAACACAGATTATATGATGCACAAATAAATGTGAAAAATGAGCAAAATAAATTCATAAAATATAATCTTATTCATATGATTCATCGATTGAATACACTATATTGCATAATGCATTGATAGTTTTAATCATAATTTATATAAAAAGATTTTCTTAATTTTGGGGTTTTTTGTTAATTATAAGTGCGCGTGTGTTCTAGGGTTTTTTCATGAATTTTAATTTCCAATTTTGTCCCTGCCTTCCTCTGCTTTTTTTTACCTGTTTCCGAGTGTCTCTAACTTGCGAAAAAAACATTTTGGCGCCACAATTACAGAGGAAGAGGACGGACGAGGGCAAAAAAACTCTATGATTGATCCAAACCTCTTATCATGCAATCAAAAATCAATTCCTTCTTCAAACCCTCTTCTTCTTCATCATCTTCTCTTTCTGCTTCAGAAACTTCAAACCGAGCACCTTCTGATGCTAGTCGAGGCCAAGGCGACGATTTGGCTGTTTGGGAGAGAAGTCGACACGTCATCGTCAACAAATACGAGCGTCGATCCGAAATAGCTTATAGGTATATTCTTATCTTGTGGAATTCGCATTTAATGGACTCTTCATTTCGAGCATATCCATCTGTGTTGTTCGATTTAGGGTTTAGGGGTTTGGTTGGTTCTTGAGGACACCAGAAAGAGAAAAGGAAATTTTGACCTGGGTTGAGATTCAATTCGTCTTACGTAAAATGGGTAAGATTCAAGTTTAGGTTTTTGTATCTGATATCCATGGGCGATTCTGAAGAATTTGATCTAACTTTGGATTTAATCTTCTGGGTATTTCGGCTTTGTTCACCGTGGAGGGCTTTTCTTCAGAAATTGGAGATTTATTTCTTCATAACTGGAATTGATACATCCTTTTCTCTCATTGTGATGGCAGAAGCATAGATGATGAGGAATACATCGAAGATCCTTCTAAGAAGCAACTTTCGAAGAAAGAAACTGCTGCTTCTTCGAAGAACCTCAACAAGAAACGCAGTTATGCTCAGTTCCACTTAGAACTGGGCCAATCTGATTTTCTTCTCAGACATTGTGCTGAGTGTGGAATTAAGTATGCTCCTGGAGATGAATTGGACGAGAAGAACCATAGAACATTTCACAAGAACCACATGCACGGGATTAGATTCAAGGTTCACTTGATTTTAACCTTGTGCCGAAAAGACAGTGTCTCTTGTATTGGTTAGGTGATTGGTTGATCAGACATTCGGTTCTTGAATTGTCTTCAGGGCTGGCAGAATGAAAGAAGCTTTGCAACGCATTCTTTCAAAGGGGGTCGCATCATTATGATTGTGGAAGATGACTCTCCCGCACACAAAAACAAGGCTTGTCTCATTTTTCTCCTATCCACAACTTTCTTTGATTATTTTTATTAGATTCTTCTTGTCTTTGGGATGTTGCCTTGTTGCATGTACTCTTAATTTAGACGATTTTGACAAGGTGCAGCTTGTGTTTGCAGGTGAAGGAGGTTGTGAAAACAATGGAAATTGAGTTGGGTGAGGATTGGATTCTTCATAAAAGTTGTAAGGTATGAGCTCTGCATCCACATCTTAGGAGATGTTCCCGGATAAATTCCATATCTCATGCATAATTTTCACTTGATGTTTACTCTTCACGGTCAGCCGGGTTCTTATACAACTTGATCAGAAGCATGGGGATGTGCATTTCTTTTGATACAGATTTCTAGCCCTTTGGCCAACTTCACATTTTTAATCCCTGTATTCATAAGTGCTAATATTTGGACCGATTTAGTTGGAACGTGCATGACAAAAATTTGGGTGAGAAAATCTTGAACCTGAAGGTGCAACTCAGACAAAAAGTTTGTCCGGTTTTGCATTACTAGAAGAGATTATCTGGTTTCTTTCCATATCCACATTAAGGACACTATTATTTGCAGGTGTACCTCTTCATTTCCTCTCAGAGGATTGCAGGCTGTCTGGTTGCAGAACCAATCACAGAGGCATTTAAACTCATACCTCGCCTCGAAGATGACAAACAAAGAACTTCCATTTCCCGAAAGAAAGAGACTTCACCTTCAACCACGATCCCATTTGGAAACATCGTTCTACAAAGAGAAGTATCGAAAAGATCCCGGCCATCAGAGGATAGATCATATTATGGTGCAGCTATTGTATGTGAAGAAGAAGCTAAACCAGCTTCCTGTGGTGTCAGAGCCATCTGGGTCTCGCCTTCAAACAGAAGAAAAGGCATAGCAACACAATTACTCGATACCTTAAGGTAGAGCCCGAAAGATCTTATCGTCACATAGATTAATGATTCGTATCATTACTCTTTTTTTTGGTTCTGCCTGAATGCAGGGAAAGTTTCTGCCATGGCCGTGTGCTGGAGAAATCTCAGTTGGCGTTCTCGCAACCGAGCTCTTTGGGGAAAGCTTTTGCATTCAGTTATTTTGCTACTTCTGCATTCTTGGTCTACAAAGCCGGTGATTCTTCCTGATAAACCTAATCAGTACTTTTACATACATTGAAAAGCACAGGTGATGTTTCTTGAATTCATCATCTGCTTCAATTGTTAATTGACAAGTTCTTAGCCGATTTCTTCCTACAAAAGAGAACTGAGAAATTCTTATTGTAACCTTACATTTTTTGTATGAGATAAAAAAGATTAGAAGACGTTCCTAAACGAAATGTTTGCTTTCCCAAGAGATTCGAGTCTTTTACAAACTTAAATGAATGAATGTTTCTCCTTTGATGAATATTGTACAAGAATGTTCCAACTCAAGATATTTGAAGATCATATACAATGGATTCAACAAGGCCTGTACTGATTTCCGGCTTTTCGTTAACTGCATTGTTCTTTTACCTAAACAAAATGATAATTTTTGTGCAACCTCGACTTGTCGAGGTAATGGTAAAGAAAACTCCATAGAAATTCAGGCCTCATCATGTCATGGAATCGTTTTCTTCATCATCGAGAAAATAGGGGCTGAAAACCTTTATGACTTGCTCGTAGACCGGCCTCTTGAAATCTACTGCCTGTTCACATAACCAAAGTTTTGATACAATAATTAAAAAACCCTGAGGCTAACCAAGTTCATGGCATTGCATATATAGATTCGTGTACAGATGTGCATTCAAGAACTCACAAGTTCAACTACTTGCTCAGGTAGCATCCATGACCAAACCTTAAACTCGGGTTTTGCAGTTCCATCACCAAGGAGATTTATCTCCTCCTCCTTGCCCGTGAACTTGAAAAGAAACCTGTTTTCAGACAAATATCGATACAATTTAATTTAGATGCCAAATGTTTTAACAAAGGGATAGACCGATAAGAGGGCAACTGAATCAATCATATTACCACTTCTGAGCCTGGCCTTTGTAACTCGTTCCCCACTTGCGATTCAGTTTATTTCTTACCTGTCGGGGAAAATCATAGGTCAGCCAGTTGGGTACCTGTATGTATAGAATCAAGCTCAGTTTGAGGTGAAATAAAAACAAGAATTGGCAAATTCTTTCAATGCAATTTGGTAGAGATTCTTTGTTGAAGTGGTTTAAAATTTTATTTTTGGAAAAAAAAGAGCAAAAAGAAAACATGCCTCTGCAATAAATTCCGCCGAGGTAACTCCTGTTTCTTCTCTCAACTCTCTAATGGCCGCCTTTCTCAGATCTTCACCCTCATCAGCTCCACCCTATTAAACAGACCACGATTTATTCAGACTATCAAATGACAAATGCCTTTTGTAAATTTGTGAAAATGCATCACATAAATCAAGCACACTACTGATAAGAATCACAATCAAGTATAAACTCATGCTTCACAGACATTATATCTTTTAGTTCAGAACCACTAAATGGATACAAAACAAATCACACTATCACAAGAATAGATGAAAATCATAGAGCTACGGGTTCTCGGTTTCACAAGAAAACCAATTGCTTCATCACAATGTTCATAATCTAAGCTTTCGGGGTATAAAATTTACATGAATGAACTGGTTATGAACCATTGCCCTAGAAATCTGTCAGTACCGTACTACCGTGGTAAATAGCTTTCTGTATTTCTCGAAAAGAGACCAAAACATTCCGTAATCTGTCCGTCAGCTTGAAATTACTACCTTTGAACTGCTTTGCCCTTTCTCATTTTTTTCAAGACTTAAGATTTAGACCAGATTTCAATTAAAAAAAGAAGCAAACCTTCAAGATCCAACAACAAGAACACTAGACTCCGACCACTTTGTCTGTTATTCATTCCTGCAATCCTCTTCTCCTATCCGGAAAAACCTACATTAAGCTAAAGCTCCAAAATGAAAGTCATTTAATGAATTGATAAGACAAAGACTGAAATGTGAAACTCATCAACCGATGTCGCTTCTAAATCTTCCGGCTTTCCAGTAATAGGAAATAAGAATCATGAAAAACAAAGATTGGGAAGTTTCCAGGATTCCAAACTGTTAGGCAGGATGCTTCAAGAACAGAACACAAACTTCCAAAGTTAGCAGTAATCCAAATGAGAAACAAATATGACAAGTTCGCAACCTAAGCAAAGAAACTCGAAAAAAAAACCATCAAATCTGACATTATCAATTCCATATTAACCTATTCATCCACTTCCACCATCTATTGTTTTGCTTCTTAGAACTTATTGAATGAATGAACTAAGAAGGAAACATTCAAATCTTGATGAGATCATCAACTATTGATTATGTGACAAAGATGCGCTAAATTCTTACAAGACAAAATCTAACTCTTTACTCACAAATTTAATTCAATACTAAATAACCCTAAAATGGAAGATTACCTGAGGCATCTGCCATGTATCTGGAACGTGGATCTTCGCTGCAGTAAATATCTACACACCAAATCTCCAAATCAAATAAAACCTAAAAAAACAAAAATATAAACGAATCCGTCGACAATTGTTCCAATCAGATCCATTTTTCACCTTTTTGGAGGGATTCACGAGACAAATCCCGACATTTTTCCGGTATCCAACCGGCGGAGATTCCACGGCGATCGCCGGAGACGACAAGGCGAGGGACAACACCACCAGTGGCTTCTGCGCAGAGACGGGAAGTGTCAGTCGCGAAAATTTGACCGCATCCCAAGGGCAATCTCGACTTTTCATACGCTGACCGGAGATCGCAGATTTCCCCAGGAACCCCGACGCCGCAACGGCCATTGTCGACCCCTGTGGCTTTCTCTCTCTTCTTCTCCACTCTCTTCAGATTTTTTTCCCCGCGAATAGATAAAATATTTATTCCGAAAATACCCTCCCCACCAGATGACCAAAACGCCGTCGTTTAGTTGAAACCCCCACGGACAAAGGGAGAAAGAAACCGAGCTAAGAACTGCCTAGTCGGAGTTTTTTTTTTTTTTTGATGAAAGCCTAGTCGGAGTTTTCTCAGCATTTATCAACAATGGCGGTATGGAGAGTGAGGGAGGAATCATCGAGCGTTGTACCCCTTCCGACAACCTCGCCCGGAGCCTCCTTCCGTGCATAGCTCCTCCTCTTCGCGAACTCAAATCCTCACTTAAGACACCGCAATCCCCAGTTTCCCATCTGTCATCTTCTTCAACCACACCGGAGGAACATGAACAGGGAGAGGAAGAGAAAGAAGAGACAACCTCGTACGACCCATCTCGTGTTCTCTGGTGGGTCCATTTCACTTGGGTCCTCTCAGGCAATGGCATGTTCATACCTTCTACGTCGCTTTCTTCAGTACGGCGGAAAAAAACCGTTCATGGAAGCCGATGGGTTGGAGGCGATTCAGATAGACGGAATCAATGGACTTTTGTGGGACTGTGGTGGGATTTGGAACGGGAAAATCACTCAAATGACTCAGTTGGTCGCATCTATTTGTACAAAAAAACATAACACGTTTTTTTTTTAAAAAGACAAAATTACCCTTAATGAATACACGATATTTATCCGTTCGAAAATAACTTCTTTATTACGACTTCGTAATTAATTCTAAATATAGTTACAATCGATTCTAAAAAAGGTGGCAAAAAAATCATCTATCTTTTTTAGTTGTATATCAGTTATATGTTAGTCGTAACAAGGTCGCAAAAAATAAAACGAAAAGGGTATTTTGGACTTTTTCAACCGAAAACTGGGTTAAAATTGAAAAAAAAAAAAAAAATTTGGTGGTGTACCCTGAAATAGCTGCGACCCAACTGGGTTATTAGGGTTAAAACCCCATTTGGAACTGAGGATCAATTACAGAACAGGGATCTTCAATGCCCCACAGTCCGGTTTTTTTACCCAAATAACCCACTTGGGTCGCATCTATTTCGTCTGTACACCACCGAAAACATAACACATTTTTTTCCCTGCGAAAAGACGAAATTACCCTTAATGAATTACGATATTTATCCGTTCGAAAACAACTTCGTTATTACGACTTCATAATTAAGTCTAAATATAGTTACAATTGATTCAAAAAAAGGTGGCAAAAAATCATCTGTCTTATTTTTAGTTGTATATCAGTTATATGTTAGTCGTAATAAAGTCGCAAAAAATAAAACGAAAAGGGTATTTCAGACTTTTCCCACCGAAAAGTGGGTTAAAATTGAAAAAAAAAAAAATTGGTGGTGTACACTGAAATAGATGTACCCAAGTGGGTTATTTGGGTGATTTTCCCTTTCGAATTTCAAATCCGTAATTACATAAATACCCTTTTCTGAAACCGACCCAAGTTGATCTGAAAAGCCCAAACTCAGCAAGCCCACAACAAGCATTATCTTTAGTTGGGCCCGTGGGCTTTCAGAATTTGCAATTCGATTTTCATCTGCCGAAAAAACAGAGTCCAGTTGTGATGAACTATCTTGTTGACGAATAAAATCATCACCATCGCCATTATATTATATATATGTGTATGTATATATCTGATATGATTATAAAAAAAGTGATATAATAACGAAAAGGCATAATTATGAAATAGTGTAATAACATATCCGTAACATAGAGATTACCAAACCGGATAAACAGAACATGGAAAATGAAAAACAGAAACAAGGGTTAAAAAAAAAGGTGGTTATGGTCCTAAGCGCGAGACCTGAATGAGGGAAGTGACTGTCTTGATGAGAGTCAAGATGAGGAGAATGGCGGCGGTGACAGTGGCTGTGCCTTTCCACGTGTCGGGGAAGTAGACGCGCCTTAGCTTGGCGCAGGACCTGTTGTAAGAGCTCTTGTAGTGACCCTCGAGCGATTTGGCTATGTCGTGATAGCATGAGTTCTTCTGCACGACTCCCGTGCAGAGGTTGTTCACCATGTCCCATCCATCCCTTTATCACCCCTTCCATTCATTCACACGCACACATTGTTGGTTGTAACCTTGTCCGAAGTCAGTTTTGATTATTTCTTGATTATAGTCTGTGTTAGTGTTCAGTTTCGATATTTTTAACAAATCATATGGAATGTTATATGGAAACGCTATGTTCAACCTTTTCCATGTGTGTATATATATATAAAAAGAGAGAGAGAGTACCTTTTTCAATGAGCAAGTCGACGTCTTTATCGGTGTTGTTAAGGAAATCCAAGAAGGAAACGTAGTTACAGACGTAAGATGCCAATGGGTAGTGGTACTGCTCGAACGCCATCATGTTCCTCAGTTTCAGCTCCAATTCGTCATCTGGGACGAACCTGGGTATTTTTAGGCAACCCTTCTCAAATTCCACCACTAATGAAGACTCATTTTCAATTGCCTCGAACTTCACTCCTGCGCTGTCCAGTTTGTCGGCTGTGTACAGAGGCTTGATGACTTTTTCTTCCCTTGGTGTGGAGGAGGGATTAAAGATGTTCACATACGCACACCTAATCAAATCTAGAAAATGTTTGAAATATGTGTCTTCATTGATCTTATCCACTAGGCCGAACTGTTTCAGGACGAGGGTGCGAAACGTTTGGTCCGGAAAACGTCTTGTTCAAACTCCATTAGGTATCTTTTCCTTGAACCCCTCGACGGTGTCTTCCCCATGCCTATGTTCAAACTCCATTAGGTATTTTCGCTTATGTCTCTCCACGTTCATGTAGTCCAAGTACCTTGTACCCATAATTAGTACGAAGAAAAAGTATGTGAGAAAGGCATCGCCACTTTACCAAATAGTTTCTTCTATAGCTTTCCAAACTCGTACGGACAGCATCGATGTGCATGTCCAAACAATCCAGACATGGATTCTAAAATGTGAACATTCTCATGTATGATGATGGCATAAAACCAAGAATGCATACATGTGGGAATGATAGATAAATGTATACCTTAGATCGTCGAAGGAGGAGTCTCGGATGGCTTTCTTGGAATGGGTGAGAGGGCCGAGGAGGCGCATTTGGGGCGTGTAGGCCGCAGGGTTCACCCTTCTCAACCGGTTTGGCACTCTGTATATGCAGCAATGTTCGAGGTCGAGCACAGATCTCCACACGCAACCTTCTTCAATGTCCCCCATCAAATGCACTGCTCTAGATGATTGGCCTGTATAACAACAGCTCGTTGAATCTATTTTCTGACACAAATCGGGTTTCTATTCCGCGGTCTATTTGGATCTTAAAAAAATATAACCAAATGGTTATTTCATTTAAATCGGTTTTGGTTTGGTTCGGTTGTATCTATTAAAAATAATAACCAAATTTAGATTTCTTTTTGTTCAATTTGGCCAAATATAACAATTATACTTGACCGCTAACCAAACTTAAATTTAAGATGAAGCAAGCAAACAAGTGCATCAAGGATGTTTTTCTGAATTTATTAGAATGATACTATCTAGTACATATACCAACACATACTGATCAAGCAAGATAACCGATTTAATGCGTAAAAATTTATATATCCATAAATTTTGGATTGCAAAGTCTACACTAGAACCTCCAGCAAATGAGATATAATTTTAACAAATCCAAAAGAGTGTAACGAACAACAAAATCGAACAAGTAAGGGTCGAGAAGAAGCATACCGATTTCCATCTCAATCGACGAAGAATCCACCGTCGCATTTACAAGAAAAATCGAGCATGCGCGAGTGAACGCTCCATAGAGATTACTTCCGATAAAACTTTGGTTCTCGAATTCTAACCGTTGGAATCAAAATACCGTAGCAGAATTTAGAGCGACAGAGTTTATAAGTTATCCCTCTCAATTTTGGATCGATCAGACAAAAAAATGATCACCTAATCAACCGTTCCACATCCACAACTCCTATCAATTTATAGACAGAACTACTCTCAATTTATAGATAATGTTCATACCAATTTTGTAAGTACCGAATTACTTAATCATGGAAATTCCTCCATGCCTTCACCATATCACATCTCTAAATAATAAAAAAAATCCATGCCTTTCCATTATCGTCCACTTGGAGGAAGAGGAACACCTCAGTTATCAGGCACGTAAAGACACGTCGATAAACTAAAATAGATGTGGTTACTTACCATAAATAAGAGAGAGATCTCGATCATTTAATAAAGCTTGACTATGTTTATTTTTTTTTTATAAAAAGGTTTCTGAATTGTCGGGGTTTTTTTTATATAACAGGAGCTTCCAATCAAACCATTGACTTCAGATTATTACATAAGGCATTCCCAACTTGCTAACAAAGATTCTGTAGAAAGTTGACAGAACATCCACGAACCTTCCGCCGCCATTAAAATTATTTTCAGTAAACAAGTCTAATTTATCACACTTTATTCTTAAACAAACCTGATTTAATATTCTTGTAAAAAAAATATTGAAAATGTCGTAGATTCTTTAGATCTTTTGGTCTTTGTTCTGTTAAGTCTGGTTGCTGTTCTTCTGGGTGTCGGACGGTTGGATTCCGATGTTTTCTTGTGCCTCACGTCATGTGAAGATTCTTTAGATCTTTTGATCTCACCGCACAAATTTGGGTCTCTGTTCGAGTCTTGATCCAATTCGATGTATTGGATCTAACCATTATATTGGGCCTAAAGTTTAATACATTTGGGCTCAGGCCCAATCAATTACATGCCGTATCTGTATGTCTATATAATTATTATATATGATCGGTAGACGTAAATTTTTATCATTATTTTAATATTAATTACTATGATTTTTTTAATGTCGTCTCTTTTGGAAATTAATATGATTGATGCAAAATTCTGTATCGAGATACGTTTGGGGTGTTCCCGATGTATTTTTTTTTTCATAACCATTAGGTTAACTAGGCTTTCGATCCATTTAATCTCGTTAGATTCGGAATCAGCTTTTAGTTATACAATTAATTGTGTCTCATCCTCTCTACCAACAGAATTGAATCCAATAATTTAAAATGATTTTATCACCTTTCAACCATTGTACCATTATCTATTGGATATGTTTCTGTTATATGTACAGAGGTTACAGATAGAATGACCATAGCTCGATTTTAGAAAGTTGAATCGAAATAGAGTAATATGTAATTGTACGCCAAATTTTGATATAAAAATCAATGAAATATTCTCTTTCGACAAAATTAACTAAATTTAAATCAAATATGAAAATCATAAAACAAGAAAGGAGTAAATAATGAATGAAACAAAATGTAAATTAGGACACATGTCGCCCGTCCGCTTACGTTACAAATCCACTAGCATTATTGTAGAGGTAGGTTTTGTTAGTATTAGAGAGTAATATTCTTTATTTTAAAATTATCAAGGTGGTTAAATGTTTCCCGGAATCCCTATCGTACGTACATGAATTTCTTGACGCCAACATTAGCTCTTCTAAAATATGAAAAGGAGTAAATAATCAGTTATATTCTCATTTGGGTTTTAATTAGTAACGGACTAATATTTTTTTTATATATTTATATAGCTAAATATATATATATATATATATATATATATATATATATATGTTGGACATGGACAGTTCAAAGCATGATGATCCTTTTTGTACATACATGGAAGAAGACCTCGTGAATTATCAAAAAGGGTCCATATCTTAATCAATTTCATCGAGAAAATCCACTTTTTGAATTCTTTAACCACCACCACCGCCCAAGCTTAATGTTATTAATTTCTTGATTAACCATTAGAAATAGAGTCATATAATTCTAGGATTAAATAATGAATAAAACAAGATAGATGCCCTTTATTTTCGTCGGGTCATATCATTTTTCTTACTTTATTTTTGTGGATTTTGTTGCCTTTTGCTGCGACTCCATCGACCAATACTTCTCATCTCACATGCAATCATCCACAAAATATTTATTATTAGAAGAAAAAATCGAGAAGCGTATCAATTTATATCATTTATCATCAATCATTAAAATTTAACCTTATTTAAAAAAATAACAATTTTGTTTAAAATGTTTTCTTCTAAACGTTTGAATTCGAATGTATTTTTTAGACAAAGAGTTATTACTGACTTTGAATATTTTACTCATAAACAAAAAATATCAAACTATAAAAGAATATTATATATATATATATATATATATATACATATGTTCAAAAACATTGAAAAAAAATGTGTCTAGCTTTCCTTTCAAATGGAATACAGAATTATAATAGCCAGCCATACAGGTTTTAGAGTAATAAATAAGATTAAAAAAATGTATAATAATACAATTGCGTATTTTTCACGTTACTAATCAAAATTCAATATATGTTCTTTGTTTTCATAGATTGCGACGTGTTAATAAAAAGAATCACGAAAGTGTGAAATAAAGAAGAAAGAATTAGTTGCTGCCAAATAAAAAAGGACAAAGAATTACTTAAATCCCAAAAAATATATATTTAAAAACAATATATAGGAATTTTGAGAGGTTCGAAGAAGATGCAATGTGGGGACGTGATTTAAGAAACGGGGCACTGTTTTGGGGAATATTACTCAAATAACCCACTTGGGTCGCAGCAATTT
Organism: Tarenaya hassleriana; assembly: GCF_000463585.1. NCBI lineage: Eukaryota > Viridiplantae > Streptophyta > Magnoliopsida > Brassicales > Cleomaceae > Tarenaya > Tarenaya hassleriana. The sequence continues at coordinate 1,530,262 of NW_010965122.1, forward strand.
CAGTGTACACCACCGAAAAAAAAAAAAATTTTGCGACCTTATTACGACTAATATATAACTAATATACAACCTATTACGACTAACAAACTACTCTTATTTTAGTTGTATATTAGTTATATATTAGTCGTAACAAGGTCGTAAAATTTTTTTTTTCTGGGTGGTGTACCCTGAAATTGCTGCGACCCAAGTGGGTTATTAGGGTTAAAACCCCACTGTTTTGTGAGGATAAGGACCAATTTTAATGCCACAGACTATGAAAGAAAATTTTCATCTTTGTTTCTTTAGGACACCATCATCATCATCATCATCATCATCATCATCACCATCATCATCATCATCATCATCATGGTAATCAACTATGTGCATACAGGCAACATTGGTATGTTTACCCCCCATGGAATAGTCGAGTGGTCGATCTGAGGGTATAAAACATCTGAAGATCGGGTGTTCAATTTCACTTGGTGGGGAGATGGTCTATCTACAAAAGTTGGTCTCGGATTTAGGATGGATATAATCGGAGCGAAGGTCCGGAGAACCATTCTAATTATAAAAAAACATTTGTATGCTAGCTATAAGGATATTTACATTGACCATGATGACGCTAATGCGATGATAATTGATGATGGATTAGCTAGATCTATTATATTATACAAAATATCAAATTTAATTTTTCTAAAAAAACATGGTTATTGAAATTGCCAATATAAAAAAAAAGTAGTTGGGTTGCAAAAACTTAACTTTGAGAAGTCTTTTACACATTTACTAAATTGGCAATAAGTGCCCTTCTCAAACAATTTCATTCGTATAATTTTTTTTTTTTATCATGTTGTAGTAATCGAAGCAAGTAAAATGACTTAAAAAGGCCACATTGCAAGTGACACTAATCTTCATAAAAGAACAAAGATAATGATGGCCTAAGTGGTTGTCCTTTTGGCAATTTGTGTTAGCTATTATTGTGGCTTCTTTTTTTCATTGATCAAATTATACGACAATCTATACCAAAGATAAAATAAAATTTACCAAACAAACATCATGTGCACGTGTATATATACTAATCTATGTAATAATCTTTTCAAGAACATTATTTATTTGTGTTTTCACTTCAAAAAAAATTTCAGTCAAAACGGGGAGACTGTTCCAACGAATAAATTTTATATATTATTTATTATATTTATAATTTTTTTTTTATAAACTTGTAACGATGGTGACAACTTAGAAAATCTAATTAACAAATACATAGATCAGTTCTCATTGTTAATGCCCATTTATGCACACATAAGCAGAGGAATACATGGATAAAGACGTACTTCACCAAAATCACACAATTATTTAAGACGTGTATTTAAATAGTCCCAAAAAAATGTAAGATTCATTGTTAACTAGAAGTTTATCGCAGAATTTATCATATGAACAAAACATGTAACATTCGAAATTCGGTATTTTATATTCTAATATAAAGAATTTATTTACTAGATTGCCTTGCAAATACATATAAATAATATATAATTGATGGTGAAATTAAGAGTAGGTATATATTTTTAGATTTGTATATTTTTAGTTTTAAAAAGATTGCATTCATTTATTTCTATTCGAATTCGTTTACATTTATTTTTTTCAATAAATATATATTTAAAATTTTTTTATTTCATTCATTGTTACCTGTGTGTATTTATTTAATCCCATAAAAAAATATTTAGATATGTCCTAACATCGTTTCAGGACAGAGTACCATGACGTGCTCCACGTGGGAAGAACCTCGTTGTCTCTCGACTCTCGATAAAAAGTGGGTCCCATGAAATCGTATTTCCACCGTCCAATCATACGATCCGACGGTCCTGATGTTACATGCTCTAGCTTCCTAATTACGCTAGTTGTCTTCGTTATTAGTAATTATATATGTATATGTATTATTAAATCTGAGTATAATTTTTTTTTTGTTACGATGAAAATCTCTATCCTACAATTTTTCGGGTCGGATACTAGACACCGCAACGTGTCTCTCACTCGATTGACCGGACAAGAACGGTATCAGATAGTATTACAGACCTGAGAAAAGAGTAGAAATTTACTCCGGTTTTAGATTTTCATATGACTTTTAAATATAAACTTTTATTGGTGTAATAATTTAACTAATACTAATAAGATCATAGTTAAATATGGATGCAATTAAATAAAAAATGGGTCTGCTATACTATACAAAATCTGTTATCTTTTTCAGCTGATTAATTAATTAATTAATTAGTAGTTTGGTTTATATGATTTCAATGTGAATGGAGACTATTTCACTTTTTAAACCTTTTTTGTATTTTTTTAGGATCACGTGGATTTTTTTGTGTGAAATTATGACAATCTGTTCCAAGGTGTGACATTATAAATTTTATTGGGTTTAATTTCATAAAATATGTAAATGTGGCAGTAACAATGAAAAATCAATGAAGTGATTGTGACTTTGAATAGTGTTGAGATGAGTATTGTCACAACCATCACTTTTTTTATATATTTTTTATAATCTAAAAAATAATCGAATATTTTGTTCAACTACATTTTCCAATAGTCTAAGTGAATACTTCTCTCTAAATGAAGACCCGAATCTGAATTGAAAAAGAACTTTAGTCTTTCCATTATCGGTTGAACCACCCAATCGTGGATCACTTAATTTAAAGAAATTAATTTAATAAAATTAGCTTACTTGTTTAATTATTCCCAATATGTTTTGATAATTGATTCATATATAACTATATACAGTTATGGTATGTTTACCTTAACCTATTTAATGAATAGATTGGATTGGAGGTTAGGCGCATGCTAATATATAGGACTGGTTATTTCACGAAAATTGTGTGTGTGTATATATATATAACCGATTATTTAATCATGTAACCTAACCGAATAATCTAAATAAATAAATCTAAATGGAACGCTGAAATTATAAAAATTCAATAAAACAATTTTTTTAAAATTCAAAATAGCCAAAATTCAATATAAAATTTATTTAAATGGATTTTTTTTCAAAATTATAAAATATAATCCCAATTGAACTAAAATCCGAAATACCGAAAACGAGATGTATAGGAAATGGGTCCCCCAAAGTCATAACCATCACCTAGAACAATAAATAAAATCCCATCACACCAAATTCCACACATTAAAATTCTCATTTATAAAATTATAAAAAAAAACAAAATTAAAAGATAAATATTTTTTTTTAAAAGCCTTCATTTCCCAACCTCAATCCTTTAAAGCTACATCACACACATTCACACACACACATATACATACACACATACATACATACATACATACACACACACGCTCTAAGACTAAGAACAAGAACAGGAAGAGGAGAGACCAGACAATAATTTTCCGATCGATGACGTCAAAAGACTGCGGATCGCACGGGAAATCTCGCCGGAAAATAGTTCGCCGGGTAATATGGACGATCATATTCTTCCTCTTCATCGTCCTCCTCGCTATCCTCCTCGTCTGGGCAATCCTTCAGCCTTCGAAGCCGAGATTCGTTCTGCAAGACGCCACCGTATTCGCCTTCAACGTCTCCGGCAACGTCTTGACGTCGAATTTCCAGATCACTTTATCGTCACGTAACCCTAACGACAAGATCGGCGTTTATTACGACCGCCTTGACGTCTACGCTACTTACCGGAATCAGCAGATCACTTTCCCGACCGCCATCCCTCCCACGTACCAGGTAGTGATGTTTTTTTTTTATGGAGTTTGCTTATTTCTCTCGGACAAGAAAATAATGACAAGATTTGTTTTTTTACATGTCTTGGTGAAAAGATTTGATTTGCATTTTATTTGGAGAATTGGTTTTCGGTTTTGTTTTTTTTTTTTTTGGTTTTTGAGGAAATATTATTTTTGAATTGAATCAGAAAATAGTTTGGATTTATTCAATTTGATTCGGTTTGGATTTAATTATTATCGGTCTTTGTTAACAAATCGAGAGTTTTTTTGGGCTATTTTCCAATTCATATTTTATTAAGCTATTATCCTTTACTATGTTTTTTTTTGGGGTTCAAGAAACTATGGTTTTATTATTTTCCATTACATAGTTTATTTGAATTTATTATTTTAGATTTGATTTTATTTTGGTTTTCCAAGTTTAATATTTAGTTGGAATTTGATATCTTTGTGATAAAACCGATTCAAGGAACCTCTTACTAAAATAAATTAAGACCGTATTTAATTCTTGTTTCTTTTTCATTCCTATAAAATTTTCTATAATGCGTAAAAAACAAAAAAAAATTTCAAAACACACCCATTAATACACAAATCGAAATCTAAAATAAATTGAACTGTGAATAATATTTCCAGCACGAATGATGCAGGGTCACAAGGAGATCAATGTATGGTCACCGTACGTGTACGGCACCGCCGTGCCCGTGGCTCCGTACAACGCCGTCGGCCTGGAAGAGGACAAGGATCACGGCGCCGTTACGGTGACGATCCGAGCCGACGGAAGAGTCCGGTGGAAAGTCGGGACTTTCGTCACCGGAAAATACCATCTCTACGTCAGATGCCCCGCCTATATCAACTTCGCCGACAAACCTGCCGGAGTTAACGCCGTCAAGTACACCTTCACCTCCTCCTGCAGCGTTAGCGTCTGAAAAGCCTTGACGGCGTTAAATCCATTTGATGACGCCTCCGTTAATACCTTTTTCCTTTTCTAATTTTTATTCCCATCACAGTATGAATAGTGCATTTTGGCAAATACGACGTTGACGTGGAAAATAAATCCATACATGATAGTAATGTTGTTATAGCGATTATAATCCATGGAACAAGAAATCATGTCCAAATTATGTTATCATAGTGATTGTAATCCATACATACTAGTAATAATTTTTTTCGTCATTTTCATCTATGATTTTTTTTATAATATATATATATATATATATATATATATAATATTCAAAATTTGATCATACTTTTAACCAACTACACTTCCTAAAGAATTAGAGAGGTACGGGTGAATTCTACTTTTCATGTTTGGATG
>NW_010965122.1:1535727-1545886 GCF_000463585.1 Tarenaya hassleriana
TCTATGTTTTTTTTTATAATATATATATATATATATATATATATATAATATTCAAAATTTGATCATACTTTTAACCAACTACACTTCCTAAAGAATTAGAGAGGTACGGGTGAATTCTACTTTTCATGTTTGGATTTAAACCCTCTCAAATATTATTTACATATTCTAAATCACCCAAGCTTAGATTTTATATATATATATATATATATATATATATTGTTTGATGAAGACGGATGAGTCATCTTGTCTATGTTAGGTAGACTTTGTTACTAACCGTTGAGGACTTTGAATTATTTGATTTTGGTCGGTCGAAAAAGTTGAGAATTTTGTTGAAAATAGAAATTAATATTGGGGATGATGATGGCTAGTCACTAGTCACTGCTTGTGGGCAATTGTGTTATAATGTCATTGTCCATGTATCATAAAGTAAGATTATCCCATATATTATTCAATATATTATATTTCTATTTACTTTTGTTTCTATCTTTTATGTTAGTGATAAATTAAGAAAATATAATCTGTACCCGGTAAGATGATGTATTCGATTTAATTCGAAAATCATGTTTTCAACCTAATAAAACACGATTTTAGATAAACGGATAAATAAAAATAAAAAATATATATTTTTGAGATATAATGAAATGTTTGCGATAATCATTCAATAGAAATTATTGATTTATGTTGAAGATAACAAAGAATCCATGCTAAAGTTTTATGCAGAGAAAATTATATGTAAGATAACACTAAAAAATTTCTCACAAAATCATTTAGATCTTGTTAGAATTCATTGTAATATGTCTTTTTTCGCGTTAGAGAGTCTAAATGTGTTTATATACACCAAAATTATCGAATGGAGTCAAGAAAATGAAAGTTTTCTCCGACAAGTCGTGTTTGTTCGCTCAAACGATCATACAAAAGTTCTGACGATCGACTTATTGTCGGAGACGATCGATCGATCATCACCTCCTCTGAGCTTTTGATCCGAGAAGACGATCGATTGATCAGGTAACACGATCGGTCGATCACGCTCTGTAAATTTTTGGTTCGAGAGTGTGATCGCTCGTTCATCAGCCGACATAAACGATCAATCACACTCTCTGAGTTTTTCTAAATTTTTGGTCCGAACACGATCGACCGATGATGTGTAATACACGTTTTAAACCGAACGTATCATTCTCTCGACTAAACTTAATACTTTAATCAATTTGGCATGTTTTTTATAAGTAATTCACTCTTCTATTAAATTCATAATATACATTAACATGAATTTGATAAGAGATTAAAAACTAATCAGCTGTTATATATATATATAATATTTTGTATCGGATACTTGCAAAAATATTCTGATAAGAATAGTTTTGTGATTTTTAAAAATAATAAAATGTATTTTATAATTATATATGGGTATTCGTACCGGATTATAAAATTACAAAATCCAAATTCCAGCCCACCATATGGATAGTCTTTTGATTTAGTTACTCGGATACGTGATTTTCAAATATCCAAATGAATTGAAAAGCCCAGGCTTTTTCGCCATAGAAGCAGCTGATTCCAATGAGGGAGTTTAAAGTTCGGCCTGATAAGTTTGGGCCCAATGGGCCTTGACAGAATTAAACTTTAATTGGCCTTTTAAATTTTATTTCACTATGTTTTTATTTACATAAATTGAATTTAATCTGAATTTTCATACTAAAACATAATTTAACATGAAACAAACCAAAATTAACAAGATTGAAAAGACAAATTTATTCTATTTCAATTAAAATTTTATTAGTTCGATTTCAGTTGGACCCAATTGTTATCAATTTGAAATAATCCTAAAACCCAAACTAAATTCTAAATAAATTAAACCAAATCCATTTTGCCCGCCTCTTGAAAAAATTCTCATCTTCTGACACCTTTTTTCCACCAGTTTATCTAAAAAAAATATTGAGTTTCGGATTAAATGTATAAATAAAAAAAATATCCAACTTTTGAATCAGATTCAAATAAAGATTCGAATTGACCTGAAAATTTGATTTAATTTAAATATATAAATATAAAAATATCTCGATAATATCCATATTAGTTTAGATTCAATTAATTTTTAAATTATAATTTTAATAAATAGTTGTATACTAATCTTCGTGATCTCGCCATCATTAGAGTTAACAAAATTATCCAAAAATCAGATACGATGGATTAGGATATCTTATACTGACCACGATTAATTCATCTTTCTAATCACATCTTCATTTTTATTAAAACTGAAGAAGTTTGGACCCTCAAAAAGTAAAACGGAAAAACTAACCAGTTCTATTCACTTGAGAAAACTGTCAAGTACAACTCACTTTTTGTTAGAGCTACTCAACACCAAGATGAAACTCCCCCTGAGTTTCAACTCTCTCTCACAATGAATTCTACCGATCAAAAACCTTACCAACCCAAACGCTCACCAAAGGAATAGAGATTTTTCCATTAGGTCTCCCCCTCAGATCCACGCCCAAACACTCACCAGAGAAAAGAGATTTGCCCAATCGGTATCTCTCTCAAACCCACACTCACTCAAAAGTGAGTGCTCACTCACTAACAAAAAGACTCTCTTTTAATCAAATATGTTTTGCTCTCCGTGAGAACTGATATGCACTTGCTCTCTCCTTTATATAGGCTCCTCCAGTTCGCCTTAGATCTCCACGAATTGATTTGATAGACTCCTCCTTGATTTTCTTTGATTTCATCTTTATCTTCAAGATCTCATCTTTATCTCTTGTTTGACTCTATCTCTTCAGCCTTTGACCTTATCTCCAAGATCTTATCTTTATCTCAAATCTCCTCAAATCTTCTTGGCTTTGATTCTATCTTCATCTCTTCAAGTCAAATCCAAACTTCTGGCTTAACTTCGTGGTTCTATATCTTCAGATTGCTTTTCTTAAAATCTCTCCAAGTGGTTGACATTGAGTTCATCTCAATCTCTTAGTCTTTGACTTTATCTCAAACTCGTCAGTTGTACCTCAGAATTGCGTGAGTTCTATCTCGCCGGATTCTTCTCCTGAAATCTCTCCTGAAATCTCTCAAGTCTGTTGAACCTGCAATAACCACTTAACAACCAAAAAACACATGTGCAAATAATTGCACTAACAAAAACTTTATACATAAATATTATTGTTTTTTATTAAGTAAATCCGAGTTGGGATATCCGCGAGTATCCGAATATTAGTATATCATATATCCATAATTTTGGAATCCGAATACAAATATTAAAATTAGATATATGAAACTTCAAAATATAAATATAAATACTTCAATTTTTTTGGATATGCTATCCATATCCACTCATAACTATAAAAATAGTGTTTCATATAATACGGTGTTAAAAAAATACAGAAAAATCCACTTGAAATTAAAATTTTAAATTAAAAAGAATACTAGTTAAACATATATGCTCCTATGTTTTTTTACTAGCCTCTCCAGGTCATTAGAATCTTAGTGAGATCGAATTGAAAGTGAACGCTGCTCCATATGGACCATATCCTATCATGGTTTTTAATTATTTTTATCCTTTATAATATATATATATATATATATATATATATATATATACCAAATATTCTCTTCACTCAATATTTTATTTTATTTGTAAATATATCCACATAATATATTATAATTATTGATTGTAATTTAAATATATAAAATTTAATCCAATTTGAAATAAAATCTAATTCAAAACTTTTATATTATTTTAAACAAAATTAATCTAATTCAAATAAAAATCGAAAAAAATAAGATAATTTTAAAACTAAAATCTAAATTGATCCAATAATATAAAAATGAGATAAAATGTAGTTATTTAAAATAAAAATATCCGAACGAAACCAAAACTCCTACGTAAACCTTAAATTATCCTTATAATCACATGAGTTCTTGCGATTACTCGAATCATATGGCACGTAAGAATTTTCTTCATTATATTATTATTGATTTTTTCCTTTTAATGGGAAATCTTTTGCCGTATCCTAACTTTATTTTTTAGTATTTCTGCAATTTACAGTTGTAGACTATTAAATGTAGATTTGACAACCTGGACTAATAAATCATATTTTTCGTATATCCTAATGTCTTATTCTTTTTTTTTTTAATTTAATAACGCCTAATGTCTTATTCTTTGTAATTGAAAGATATATAAATAATTAACAAATCTATTTTTTTTTTCAAAAATGTATATGTATTTTTTTTTAATCCAAGTAGATACAAATAGCAATAAGATGATAATATTATGCCTTCAATCGCATACGAAGTTACAAATTAAATAGTAAATTTCGGACAAATAAACCACATCTTCTTTTAACTTGTATAACTTACTAATTACATGAATTTAATGGAGGTCAAGTAATAATTTGGGATTCGTTTGATTATCTCTATTTATTTGATTATAGATATACATATAATTTATATTTATAAAAATACTTTTACAGTATGTATATGTAAGACATGCACCACAAATGATATGATAATAAATTTTATTAGGTCCCACAAGTCTTATATATTATGACAATATATAAAATATCTAATTATATTAAGATTTTGGAATAATCTTCTTCGGAGGTGTTTTAGATTTGTTTAAATAAATATGTAATTTGTTTTTATTATTTAATTTTTCGATTGAATAGGATACGAGATAAAGAAGAAGTGTAATCATAATTTTTTTTTAGATTTAGTGTCTTAATAGGATTAATAGTTAGAAAAAATAATATAAATAAAACACAAAACCCACCCTCTACTACTTGTGGCGTGGAGATCTTGGAAAATCCTCCACCCTCTCTCATCTTCTATTATTGGGTTTATATTCTTTCTCACTTTTCTAAATAAATTGAAGGGTTACTGTTTCTCCACGTGGTATAGAGCCGTGTTCCACGTGCCGTAAGTCCACCGGGAACTCAACCACAACTTCTTGGTCACGTTAATAAACTCTACGACTCCACATAATAGCGTAGTACACTACGTGCAACATATAAACCACTCATATGGTGATAGATTCGTTAAAGAGTAGAATGAAGCAATTGAAGACGTAATGAGGAATAATGTTTAAGGGGAAGAATGTTGGAAGAATCTTGTTTGGAGGGATTTGGATTTGTTTTGTTTGTTTGAATAAATTTGTAACTTGTTTTTATGTCATTTAATTATGCATTTGAATAGGTTTATGGGATAAACAAGAAATGGTCATATTTTTGTAGATTTAGTATTTTATTTGTAAGGTTAGTAGTTAGGAAAAATAATATAAATAAAATGCAAAATTGTCTATATTTTGTGGGAGATTTTCCACTCTCTCGTCTTCTATTATTGGGTTCATATTGTTTTTTGTACTTTTCTGATAAAATAAAGGGTTTTTTTTTTAATTAGGTCCCTTTATTTTCAGTCCACCTTTTCGTTCGAGATTAAAATATTTGAAATAGAAAAAACACGTATTAATTTTCATTAAACAGAAAATGGGAATGAACTAAACGGTCACAAGGGCCACAAAAATTAATAGATTAAATTAATGAGATGAACTATAATCCTTCAATACAATTAGAAAGAGATTTATGATTGCACAGTTCATTCTTTTTAGAGGAAATTTAGCGCAAGATATATAAGTATTGATATTTTGGGATTTCGTTCTATTATTTTTATAACTTTTAGATGTTTAGAATGGTTACATTTAATTACATTTATTTATTTTAATTTAATTATATATGGATTCAGAATTTATTTGTTGAAAAATACAGATTCAATTTTATTTAATTTTTTAATGTTTTTTATAGTTTATTTAAATAAAAAAATTAATTTTAGAAATATTTGCGGGTTTGTGATAATTTAATTAAGTTTTTTTCGAAAAAAAAGCATTTAAAAAATTAGAAACTTAGGGTTAGTAGGAGCAGCCTTTTATGACCAAATGGTTTTTTAACAACAAGACAAAAAAGCTTGGATCATGACATTTTATCAACCATTAATTGCAAAACTTTTGCCAATAAAAAAATGTATAAGAGAAATTAATTTGATGTAACACTCCGATACGTCTATATATGTTTATTGTATGGCTGTTTGGTTAGGACAAGAGAGAAAAGAAACAGTCAGTCGGCATAATTGCCGGCGGCTGAAAGCACGTGTGTATGCTGTGGGGTCCACTTCCTTTCGATTTTCCAGCTTTTGGTGGGTGTTCCTAGATTTTCTCAGAACAGTTTAATCTGATGATTCAGATTCTGCCACGTCATCTAATTTTTCATGTAATAGAAAATACGATCTAAAGAAGCCAATAAACGGGAAAAAAGTTTATAATGATCAAACTTGGGGATGTCTGAACAAAAAAGTAATTCTTAAATATTAAATTTTGGAATGTGATTTTATATTTATTGGTTTTAGATATTCGAATTTAATAAAAATAATATTAAAATTAGTTTTATAGTTATAATATTTTCATAAAATATTTTGTTATTTTAAAAACGATGCTAAAATATACTAATTACTTCAAAATATTTACAATTTTATAAATTTTAATAAATATTATTGATATTTATGAAATCTGTTGAAACATACATATATAAATTCATTACTATTATAAAGACGGTATCTGCGTTTGTATTTGACTCGTGTCATTTGGATATCGGATTCATGAATAATTTTTTAATCAGATAAAATATACTTTAAATCAGATAATTTTACTGACCATGATAGGAAAAATAATATTAAAAAAGATACGAATTTTGCGTCGATTTGGATGATCAGATCGTTATAACCGTGTTTCATAAAATGATTTTTTAGATATGTTTAATGTTTATGGAATTTAAAATTTCAATATTAAATAAAATGTTATTGATCTCGATTGGATTGGGTCAAAAAGATGTTATATCATTTGCCTTTCAATACGATATTTCGTTACATATTTGTTATTCAATAATAATAATAATTTTCGGTGATATAAACCGACGTAACGTAGTGGTACGGGCGAGGTGATCCAGTCACGTCATAATAAAGTAAACAAATAACGTGATAAACACATAAATAGCTACCAGATGGAGATACATACGTATCTATCTATCTATATGACTATATACATTATATTAGCAATATATAAATACATTATATTAACCATAAAAAAAAAATCAGTCGAATCGATCGAAATAAAATGATAAATCAAAAACGGACAGAGGCAATGATTATGTTGTCAGTTGCCATAGCGCAAGGCAAAATCATTCCTTTCCACTTCCCGAATATTTATTTGTCTAAAATTTAACTGATGAAAATCAAAACTAGAAATGAGCCATGCTGGAAAATCCAACAATATTTTATAAAAATCTGGATTTTCGAAAATAGTTTTTTAATTATTATTTAAGAGAGTTTTTTTTTGGTTGAAAATAGTTTTTCGAGAGAGTTACCTTCACGTATATATGTTTTTCCAAACGAGTGAGATATATAGATATATAATATATACACATACTTGATGGAGAAATAAATAAATGCATTATAAATTATATAATTCGTACCACATATAGAATAACCTTATCCATGGCCACGAATTAGAATCAAATCACTATACATTACCAATATAAAATGATGTTTGAAGAAAGTTACAAAAAGAATATAATGCATGTCTTATAGTTGTCGCACCAATATGAATAATATACATTAGCACTCTGAATTAAAAAAAAAATTATCCAATGAAAATCAATGAGCAAAACGAGTAGAGAATCGACTTTATCTCTCAAACGATATTTTGCTTTTATCTATGTCAATCTCGTAACCCTAATTTAAAAAATAAAAATCAGAAAAGGTTCAGGCATGGGAATCGCATGTTAAGAGTTCATCCTCCTATATAAATCCTAAGACCAAACCGTGCCTCGTTCATTCATAGTCATCATCAATTTGGGAACTTTAGAGAGAGAGAGAGAGAGAGAGAGAGAGAGAGAGATGGAAGATGAGACAAAGTCGAGATTCAAGAGGATCTGTGTCTTCTGTGGGAGCAGTTCGGGCAAAAAACCCTCCTATCAAGAAGCTGCCATTCAATTGGGCAATGAATTGGTACGTTCTTTCCCCTTCTTCTAATTTCTCCAACTACCACCACATCTCTCCCTCTCTCTATATTATACGTATATATGTAGTATATGTATATGTGTGTATCTTCATTTGTAGAAAATCTTGTTTTTTTTTCCAATTCTAATTAAATTTTGTACGAATGCAATTAGCATTCTTTTTGTTTTTTATTAGTGCTCACATGAATGAGCTTCGTCAATGGACTTCACTTGTGTCTACAAAAGAGAGAAATTAAGAAACGCTATAAATTTTTTTTTTTTCGATTTGTGTAAATATCTTCTGCTCGAATGCATAAAAGGGCATGCGTGGTATGATGGTGTGCTGCAACGAACAAATGATAAGATCAATGAAACGTGGGGTTGATAATCTGCGTGGATTTTAAAATCTTACAATTTGGGGACTCCATGTTTTTTGTAGAGTATGCTTAGCTGTAACATGTCTGTCACTCCACCAGCTCTCTTGCATGATCCCTCATTTGTTTTTGTTTTATGTCATTTCACACAATTACACATACACACACACACACATATATATAAATATTGTATAGATACGTATTCATACACAACTGTATCTATGCATGCATGCATGGAAGTGATGATAAGTTTTGCCCCGAGCTAAAAACCAGACTTCCTCCCTCAGAAATCTTGTCTTGTTCTTTGCTAAAGCGCGTCCTTTCAATAATATTTTTGATTTAATCTGTTCATGAGGTAAATAGTATCGTGCCTCTCTGTCTTTCTCTCTCTCTCTCTAGATTTTGATAGGATCAATGCGACTTTTGATGATGAGATGTCTCTTTAATGTGAGATTTGATGTGGATGTGGTTTGTCGAGGGTCAATCTAGACTCAAGGCGTCGATCATGGACGTGGGCTTGTGACACGTGTCCCATATACACTTTTCATCATATGTACTTGTGCGGGTGTGTGTAAATATATAAAATTAATGATGGTGGGAGCGTGTGATTGAAGGTGGAAAGAAGAATTGATTTGGTATACGGAGGTGGGAGCGTGGGGCTCATGGGACTCGTCTCTCAGGCCGTTCATCATGGTGGTCGCCATGTCCTAGGGTTTGCTTTCTCTCTCTATATATAGTCTATATATATTAGTGTGTGTGTATATATATATGTAGCTTTTAATTGTCGTCATTCATAATGTTGCAGGGTCATTCCCAAAACCTTGATGCCAAGAGAGGTATGTGATGTAAAAATGAAGGGAAAAAAACCCCATCAATTTCTCGCTTAGTCATCATGCTAAACTATGGGAAAATAAATTAGCTTGAAATCGACCAACCATATCCTTTTGGACCGTTTTTATATGTATTAATATTAATATTAATATTATGGAGCAACAATGTGTACCCAAGTAAGTAGCTAGTGGTAGGACCATAGAAAAGGAGGACTGAAATCCGTTTTCTAATATTTTTGTGGCGTGTAACCATTTCGTTCACTATATCTAATCGTGACCAACCAATATTATATATATATATATATATATGTATATTATATAGTGATACGTGTATATAATAATGTTGTAGATAACCGGGGAGACCGTCGGAGAAGTCAAAGCCGTTGCGGATATGCATCAAAGGAAAGCCGAAATGGCCCGTCAAGCTGATGCCTTTATTGCCCTTCCTGGTTTGCTTACAAAAATGACTAAAATATATAAATTCGATTCGAAATAATTTTATATTCCGTCTTTTCCAAAAACCTTATATATATTATCCTTATGTTATTTTACAAGAATTGCGTCACGAATGAAATGTTTGTTAAAATTCAGGTGGATATGGAACCCTTGAAGAGCTGCTCGAAGTCATTACGTGGGCTCAACTTGGTATCCATCGCAAACCTGTAAGACGAAACACCCTCTCTACGGTTTTTTTGGCCCGACTGTAATCTCGTCGTCTGAAGAAAAACGAATTTGTGTATATTATAGATATACATGTAATCTATATATATAATTATATAAAAAAAATAGATTTCCATTTTGCATTTCGTTTATGAATATAATGAGTCTCCATCATTTTTATCGTTCAAACTGTTTTTGAAACGTCGGACCACGACATGTTTTATGTCATGTAATTAAGAACCATTTATATAACTTGGGGGGGGGGGGGTTTTTT
>NW_010965122.1:1545897-1549392 GCF_000463585.1 Tarenaya hassleriana
TTTTTTTGTAAATTAGAACCATTTTAATAACTTGGGGGGGGGGGGTTCTTATGTCAAGATTTAATAATTATCATTACAACTATTGACCAATGTTACGCAAAATTGAATAGTAAGAAACAGACTGCATGCATGCGGGTACGTCATAGTTAAATGAATCGGTTCGAAAAGAATACGACGTTATTTTATGTTCATTTTTTTTTGTTGACGTGTGTTATATGGTTTCATATTCTGAAACGTTATGTTTTGATTAAATAAATGCTTGGACCGCAACTAAATTAAACCATGATAACGATATACAATCTTGTGTTACAATTTGTTTATTTGCAACTGAATTTGCAGGTAGGTCTTCTCAACGTCGATGAATATTACGATTCGTTGTTATCGTTCATCGACAAGGCCGTCGACGAAGGTTTTATTTCGCCCACCGCTCGTAGAATCATCGTCTCTGCTCCGACCGCCAAAGAATTGGTCAGAAAACTAGAGGTACGTATACGAACCTTTGATCGACAAAATATCGTATCGCTGATCGAGTTACGTATATACTTTTCGGTTTTCTGTAACGTTTGAAATTTCGTTTAGAAATATGAACCGGAGTACGATGAGGTAACGTCGAAGTTGGTATGGGATGAAGTGGACCGGATAAATTACGTACCGGGATCGGAGGTAGCTACATGACTGATTATATATCTCCGGCTATGCTAGGGGAGAAAGATATATTTTTGGGATTTTTTGGTGAAATGATGCAGTGTACGGAGGGACTGGATCGACGAAAGAAAAACATTTTGGGGAATGAGAAAGAAAATGGAAATGTAGGGGCTGTTTTATAATATTGGTCTTTTTGGTGGTCAGTCTGTGAGTGAAACCATATGTTACTTGGTGATCATCAGTTCCATTCCATGCATTCGTCTCGACATTTTGGTTCTGCATAAAGTTTTTAAAAAAAAAGAGAGTGAAAGCTTTTTTTTGCTTGAATGTGAAAAAATTACAGTCGATCAGTAAAAAATGCGGTGTTTTTTACTGTAATTTTTTGGAAAATACAAATCACATTCAGGCAAAAAAAAGAAATTATAATTTTTTTTTTCTGTTTTTTTCAACATTAGAGAGCGAACGTTGCCGCACACACGGGGTGGATATTATATAAAATAAAATTATTCAGTTTTTAGATATGTCGTAAGAAGGAACAACAAATACATGTCTGGATTGGAATTCAGAGACTCAAACATGAAAAATAAAAATCCAGACAATGGATATTGGGTGATGCCTCGCTAGTTCCTGACTCAAATTTAATGGCCGAGACTACCGGATGCCTCAGATGGCGGAGAAGTACTCTTTGCTGAGCTTGGGGTCGGGTTTCATGGATTTCTCGCCGGGCTTCCATCCCGCCGGACACACTTCGTCCGGGTTTTCTTGTACGTACTGCAACGCCTGCGCCCAATCACATCCCAAACATTGTTACATCCATACAACAAGAAAGAAGAAAAAAACACATTGCCGGTTTTGACAGTTATTGTCCGGTAGGGGTGAGCCTTTTTTTTTTTTACCCGAGACCCGCGAGCCATGGGCACTCGTCACATACGAGACAGAAAATGGATGCAACGAGGCCAGAACCCGGACAGCGGGTTCGGATTCAGGTTTCTCCTACACATTACGGGATTGTTACATCCCCACGCATACCCGGATAAAGAGTAAAATTATGTTATCTCTAAACAACAATATCGTGTAAAATTATCAAAATATCCTTAAAATCAACGCAAATTAACGAAATTTAAAATTTTTCCGTGGGTTCGGGTATAATATCCATACGGAACCCATGAGGATGACACCAAGAACGACTACCCCAAAAAATCTGGGTACCCGTCTGCGCCAACCTCTATGGTTCGGTGAGTTAGCAGCTTTTGAATTCTAGAGAGAACTCAGAAATGGAAACACAGATTTTTTTTGTGTAATTCATCATTGGTTACAAATATTTATACTATGAAATCCGAGGTAAACCGGAAAACTAAACCGAACATCCTAATGACAGCGGTTCTTTGTTAAAGGGTTTTTTCTTTTTTTTTACCTGGAGGGTCCTCAATGTCTCATCAACACTTCGTCCAATGGCGAGGTTGTTAATGGTGGAGTGTTGGATGACTCCTTCCTTGTCTATGATGAAAAGACCCCTCAGTGCAATTCCCTGTTGGAAAAAGCCGAGTTCTTTGATTTACAGATGGATGCATAAAGATACAAAGACGATAAAATTGCAAACGAGAGTATAGGTCACTAGAATGCATCTATACGTCCGGTATTGTTTTCTTGAATCAGTTACCTGATCCGGTATGAGAACCCCATAAGACTTCGAGATTGATTTTGTGACGTCAGAGATAAGCGGGTAATTCAGATCGCCAAGCCCTCCTGACTTTCTGTCTGTCTGGACCCATGCAAGGTGCGAGAACTACATTGTACAAAGACACAGAAAGGAATAGGGCATGAGCCAAGAAAGAACTGAACTCGTTGATAGCCATTTCACCATGTAAGAATCCATGTAAACTCGGTCCATGTTTCAAAAGCTGTTCCAAATTTGGGTTTCTAGATCACATAACATCACGAAATATTCACATTATCGACGAACAAATCGAATTTAAAAAGCTGCAACGACACAAAATGTGGAGACAACAGAAAATGCAACTTACCACACTGTCAACCGAGACACCTAGCACTTCGGTATTAAGCTTTTCGAACTCTTGATAACGGTCACTGAAGGCAGTAATCTCTACAAGAAGCAAATAATACGATAAAAAGAAAACGGAACACAAAATGTAGGAGGATTCAGTCAAAACCAGGGCTCAGATCCCCATATCCATCCTGAGTAACACTAACCTGTGGGGCAGACAAAAGTGAAGTCCAAAGGGTAGAAGAAGAGAATCACATACTTCTTCCCAATGTACTCGGAGAGCTTGACCTGAAATCACCATTCGTTGATCATCATCAATCATCATTTCAGAACAAACATAGATTCATCAGACAGAAGTTTAAGAATACTGATCCCCTTCAAATGTAATCTCATCTCATGACAAGCATCGATTGTTTCGACACAGCAGAATGCTGAAGGAAAAACACTCATATCAAAAGAAGATCCTTAGGACAAGGTACCTTGATGAACTCCTGATCGAAAACAGCCTCTGCATCAAAATCAGGTGCCTTGTTTCCTACCAATGGAAGGTCATCCTGAAAACGCACCAAAGAAATACGATAAAGGGCACACAGTTAACCCAGAATAGCTACAAGGGCATATCCTCCAATCTAAGGTCTATCATCAATATCACTGCCCATCTTCTTCATGATGAACTTATTACGACCGCAAGATGAAATGTCATTCAAATTTGAACTTTTATAGCAATCCGCATTACAGACAAGTAAGAGGGCGACAGGACAGATAGCGAAACCTTTTCACTAAAAATAAGGAAGAATACGAAATAGAGGAACTACCAAATTCTTCCCCCCCCCCCCCACCCCAAA
>NW_010965122.1:1549460-1579339 GCF_000463585.1 Tarenaya hassleriana
CCCCCCCCCCCCCACGCCAAAACGAGGACCCAGAACAAATGACGACAGAAATTGACTACAAAAAGGAACCGCATTGCGGAAACTCACAGCCTGGGCTCGGACGACGAAGCTCCGGCGAGAAGCAGAGCGACTGACGGAGAGCGAAGCCGGTTGGGTGAATCCGGAGCGGAGAGGGGCGCGAAGGGCCGAGGATGCGGGGAGGGCTAGGGTTCGGGAGGAAGAAGGGTGAGGGGAGAGAAGGGACTTGGCGGGAAAAGCCCGAGAAGAGGAGGAAGAAGAGAGAAGAGTGGTAGAAGAAGCTGCTGCAGCCGCCATGGATAAGTGCTTTGACACTGCTTCTCCCTCTCTCTCAGACGACGAAGAAAAAGCTTATCCCTCGAGATCACGTGGGGACTCTTTTGTGGGAGAAGAAGTATGAGGTGGAGAAATATGAAGGGAGGATTAGAAGTCGGAGTTCCTAGGGCATTTTCGGAATAATACATAAATATACGGTTTCTTTATATGATTTTTTTGTATGATTTTTTTAGGTTTTTTCTTCTTCAGATTTTGTCCTTTCTGCTAAATATTTTCTTTGTAATTATAATACAAAAAATCATAATTTCTATTTGGTTGAATATTTTATACTTATTATATTTTTGAATCCATTATTTCGGATTTAATTTTAGAAAAAAATATATTGAAATATAATCTTTATGAAATTATAATAGTGAAGCTAGAATTTATTTGGTTGTGCCATTTTTTAACAGCATGAATAGAATTTTATTTCTAGCGAATAAATAAATATGTATAGAAGAAATGAAGCACAGCATGCTTTTGCGTCTTCTATCTTCGGTTGCTCCGCCGCGTCATCGCCCCTCCCGGCGATCTCTCCGCCGATCCATCACTTATTTCCGGCGATTGAGCGCTAATTCCACCGCATTCTCTCTTCCTGTTTGTTGTTCCAGGTAATCGAATCGTTAATGCGAGACATGCAATCTGTCTCTTGAATTTTCCGCTTTGGCGATGCTCATGCAATGGTCGCGATTGCTTAGTTTTGAAGTTTTCCGTTTAGTTTGGTTCGAATTCGCGTGATTACGCTCGAACGTTGCTGATTTGGTCGATGTAATTTTTCCCCGGAGTTTTTCTGTTCTAGGAGACGAATCAGACAATATAGGTCGAGTCGCGTGATTGCTGATATGGACGCTGGGAATTTACTGGATAAAGCGAAAAGGCCTGTTGATTTCAGATTGTGTAAAGTTTTCGGGTATCATTCCGTTTTTGCGAATTTCAGAATTCTTTCAGTGAGTCGTCTAAATTCTGATTTTTATCGGTCTTCTGTTTTATGGTGAAGTTCAACGACCGAGCTGCTGGAAATTCAGGCAGAGAATCCTACGTTCCATGTATTGTTTATTACAGGAAATCCAGGTTTCGATCATGTTATGCTTAAGATGTGTGGGTTTGTTTATATTTTCGTGTGATTAGATATAGATTCTTTTATTGTCACCTGAAGTAGATGTTCATCTGTGGATTGTCATATCAGGTGTTGCGTCGTTTTACAAGGATTTTGTGGAATCTTTGTACAATTTTCTTGATGGAAATGCATCTATAACAGGTATGACACGAGATCTCGTTACACTGTGGGTTTGATTTTGTGGCTCCATGAGATTATTAATTCATGAGTTATTTGGCTTCTCCTCTCCAATGGGCCTGGTTTCTCACTTTCTCTCTCTCCAGCTATTGGACACATATCTCATACGAGCAAGGTAATCACATCTTCTTACGGTTCACCTGCATTTACCCTGTTGATATAACTTCGTCTGCTACTGCTGTATAAGAGAAATAAAGAGGACATTTCTATGCAATTGTCTTGACGTACTGTGGGTTTTGAGAATTGGGAAGGCCAATGGAGCATGAGAACTGGTGAAGCACGTTTTTTTTACATGAATGAGATTGCTATCTGTGTTTCATGGTGTTTGTTGGAGTTTATACACCTGTTTTTGCATGATTCCATTTACTATGGAGTCTTTGATGAACTGTAATTGGCATTTATACTCATTTTGTCAATGGAAGGACTGGGAGTCTGGAAGACTGTTTTCATTGCAAGAACAAATTGATCATAAGGTAATGCACAGCATTTTTCTATGTCAGTTTGGAACTAATCAGTTGGCTTAAACAGTTACCTCAGTTTTTTTTAATCAATTTCCCTAATTTGAGGATCTGGACTTCCGAGGCCTTTATATTCTTCAGTAGTGTACAATGTGGACCTAAGGCTGTCATTCTAATAGTTATCCTACAGATGGATTTCATCCGGCAAGAGTTGAGAGATGTGAAAGTTCCAATTGTATTGGTAAGATCATTTTCTCATGTGTATCTTCAATTCTTCCTTAGCATGGCTACGAATTGCTGTTCTCTGAAAATGGAAGAACATCTAGGATTATGTTATGCTCACTAATATCTGTATAATGGGCTTTACATATTCGTCAGAGGTTACTTCCTTTTGTGTATTGCTTACGGAGCAATTCATGTATCTTCGTAAGCTGGTGGAAGTTGTTCAATCTCATGAAAAATGTCTTCATCTCAGATCCGTTTTGGATTTCCAAGAACTTACTCTTAGTTACTTGTGATAGGTTGGGCACTCTGTTGGGGCTTATATATCTCTTGAAATGTTGAGGAAATGTTTGGACAAGGTATAGCTCACGTTGCAAGTCCTACAAGCATATACTTTCTCTCTCCGTGTGTATTTATCTGTGACGTGATCCTTATATTCCATCTTGTTGCTTGAAGGTGATATATTGTGTTGGCCTATATCCATTTTTGGCTCTCAATCGGCAATCACTGAAACAATCCTACATCGTGAAACTTGCAATGTGAGCTGGTTTTCGCTCTTCTGTCTTATCCACCATTCTATGTTTTGTATACGTCATCTCCAAATTTGAAAAAACTAATGAGGCATCCGAGTTGTTTTAAAGTCCTGTTCATTACCTTAAACATTTTATGTGTGAAGTTTTCATATGATCTTGAGTCGTGAAATTCGGTGCTTAAGTTAACTAACAATATGAATGAACGGGGTTGATTGTGAAGTTTTTGGTGTGATCTCAAGTTCTGAAATTCTTTCTTACTCCTTTTCATTCTTGAAATCTTATTCCATGATCAAGGCCCGTTGATAAATGAGAACATGGTGAATTTCAGGTCATCATTTCTGTCGACTACAGCAAGTCTTCTGATTGCATCTCTTGGACTGTTACCTATGGGGGTCTCTCGGCTTTTTGTATCAAAGTTCATTGGGAATTCATGGTCTGATGCTGCTGTTCAAGCCGCTTGCACCCACTTGAGGCAGGTAGTTTCTTGTATACAATACAGATGTTCTTTTTGTTTTTATGTTTCTATCCTCCGTAATTTTTGTTTACTTGCAGTATCACACCATGCGCAATGTCCTCTTTATGGCAAAGACAGAGTTTACAAAGGTAAATACCTTTTTTCATGGTATCATATGGCACCCAAGAAAAGTTTATATGATGTAATTTAGCTGTCTCATAGGCTTTGTGATTGTGTAGTGTCTGGATCTAATTGGACTCAAAATTGTATATGATCAATGAAACAAAGCCAACTCCCGAGTTTGTGGCTTCTTAACCAGGACATAGGATTCTTTGGACCAGATAGTTTATTTATTATGAGTTGTATAACGGTTTCAGTTATACAACTCATAATATTAGTTGGCTAGTCTTGGTTCATTGATAGTAAACAGGTTCAAAAGATCAGATATCATTCACTATGATGGAAACCAAGGGATGTCAGTATAGTCAGTTTTACAGATTAACAAGTATTCAAATGGTAACCATGTTCATCTTTTTCACACCAGCTCGCCGAGGAGCCAGATTGGGATTTCATGAGAGAAAACCAGAGCAGACTTGCGTTTTTATATGGCATTGATGATCACTGGGGTCCACTGCAAATGTTTGAAGAGGTTAGTTTCCGTTTTCTTTTCTTCTCCCTTTCTGTTAAAGGTCAGTCTTCATACGCTTTGTTAGACAAGAAGAAAGAGAGCTTGTAATTCCAGGGATTGCATGTCTAGACCCAGAAAAATTTCAGTAACCTCTGTGATCCGAATATCATTGTTTGTTCATCTTGAAAAATTTTCGAAAAATTTTTGTAGGACAAACTGTAATGGAGTTTTATAAACCCAGTCTAGTGGGGATCGTTGTTGCCTTCAAGTTCGTTTATAGGGGGTGGACGCTGGCGAGTACCCGAATTTTTGTGTCACCCAACCTCGGTCTCGTCCTCGTGGGTTTTTTGGGGTATTACTTGATCTCGGTCTCGTGAGTGAAGTCGTGAGTGAAGTCGGGTACCTGGATCCAAGTCTCGCAAAGTTTTGAAGTCTTGCATTTTTTGTCTCTCTGTCTGTTTGTCCAGATATCGAAGCAGGCGCCAGGTATTCCCTTATCGATCGAGAGGGAAGGCCACACGCATGGATTCTGCTGCACGGTCGCTGGCTCGACGTGGGTCGCACAATACGTAGCCACTTTGGTAAAGGATCGCATTTCACAGCTCCAGTGAGGTACGATAAAGAACCATTTACAACTTGGTATTGGACCCCACTCTCTAGAACTGTATAACCATGTCGTCACAACTATGGTGAGAATGTCGGTTGACTGAAGAAATTTGATAAGAATCTCTTCATCTCGGGTCTAATTGATGGTGCTTGGTCTGAATGGGTTTGGATGATCCGGTTTAATTTGATTCATCCGGTTTGGTTTGGTTTGGCTGGGTTAAGAAAAAGTACATACTGTGGAATGTGGTCACTTTCTTAGGTTTGGAGAAATAGTTATGACGAATATTTTGAATTTACCGTTAACAAATCATCATTTGGATTAAGTCGTAACTCAGCTGATGTGATCTTTTTTTTTTTCTTTCAGACAAACTTGTAACCTGTCCGGAAAATGACCCAATTTACGTAATAGTTCCGACCGTAATTAAATAATTATAATGCAATCTATTTATTTTTCGCGTTTATTGCAGAAATCAAGTGAGGTGAGATTCACCTAATCCAAATCAACCAAATCCATTTGGATAATTCCAAATTAATAAAGTTCTATGTATGTATGTATGTATGTATGTATGTATGTATGTATGTATGTATGTATGTATGTATGTATGTATGTATGTATGTATGTATGTATGTATGTATGTATGAGTGATGTGGGCTCCGTCGAGCAGGCATTCTACACGGCCGAAAATAAGCTGCAGAATCGAGTCATGTCACAATGGGACATCCCCACTCAAGTCTTTCCACTTCGCAGCCGTTGGATTCCACTTTTATTTTTATTGAAGTACAATCAACGGTCCAGATCTTTTCCACAATTATATAAAATCACATAGACATGTGTACATACCAAAACATCTTTCCTCCCTTTCTCTCACAACAAACACGGCATAACTCTCTCCCTCTCTCTCTCTAACAATGGCTGAGAGAACCAAGAAGAAGAGGGAGATGTTGAAGAAAATCTCAGTGGTAGACGTACGATGTATGAGCAACAGTTGTAAGAAACCGAACCTCTCCGACATCTTCAACCCTATCCCGTTAAAACCCCGAAATACCCTTCTCCCACACCTTAATCACCGCCACTGCCACTCCTCCTCCTCCACCAGGACAGCAACCACAGAGGATTCCTCCTCCTCCTCTTACTCCTCCACCACCACCGCCACGTCATCTCCTCTGCCCCCCCCCGCCCGCCGTCTCGGCCGCGTCGGTGGCGACGGAGTCGCGGTGGAGAAAGATTCCGACGACCCTTACTTGGATTTCAGGCGATCGATGTTCCACATGATTCTTGAGAACGAGATTTACTCCAAGGATGATCTGAGAGAGCTTCTCAACTGCTTCCTTCGTCTAAACGCACCGTTTCATCACGCCGTCATCCTCCGCGCCTTCACCGATATCTGGGACGGCGTTTTCAGCTCCTCCTCCGCCAAACGCCCCGGAACTCCAGCGCTTGTGGCCGGACCTTTTGACATGTGCGTGTCACGTGACTTGTTTTAGATGGAAGGCCCTCTTGTTCTTTTTTTTCTCCCTCGAGTGGAGAGGGAATGTGTAGAGAGTTTCTCCCTTATTACCACTGTAAAAAAAACTTCCGTTTAAACGTAAAAAAAAAAGGTTTTGATATTTCCTTACAAAACTAAACGCATAGTAAATATCTACTGTACTATTACTGCATTTATCTTAGTTTTATTTTATCATCATCCAATTATAATTTTCTCCCATGTAATTAAACACAGATACGGTAAAAAAAATACATAAGGGTTAACTGCTAATCGAATTCGAATCAGTAAATAGTTTGAATGAATGTGTGTAAAAACACAGTGCAAGTCTGAAATGGACTGAGAGAGAGATATAGTGGATGACGTAACCCTCTGACGTTGTCTGTCAGTATATTAATTTAACTGCATGCGTTTGAACTTTTACGTGTATTACTTCGGCAGAAAACAAAATTACAAACCCTATGGAATAATCTTGGAAATTAGATTACTTTATGAAGCGCATAGAGTTTTATTTTTGTTATAGAAATAGAGTTTAGTTTTTCTTGGGTGATTACTTTTACGTGTAATTCTTCAACGTCGAAGTGAAAGTATATTCAGTTTTTGTTTTTAAGGTGATTTGTATTATATATCCAAAAAAATACAAACCAGTTTCTGTTTTTGACAAAAGATAATGAAATCCATGTGAAAATGGTAATATGTCTTCAAAATAAAACAATCCCGATCTAATTTCTAATTTCTTGCATCAAATAGTACAATCTGCAAATAAAGATACTCTATAGACGACGAAGCCAATTTGGCTTCATGTTGAACGAGCTTTTCATGTAGCTCTTCAATGGAGATCGCCACATCTCGAGCCTGAACCATATCGACCACGGGTTTGTAGTCTTCGGAAAGACCGGTCAAGACTGCATCGAGGAGGTCTTCATGATCCAATGGCTTCCCAAGAATTGCAAGCTCATCGGATTTGGTGGTGATGAAGCGAACATATTCATCCACTGATTGCGTGCCTTTCACGCAACGTCGAATTTGATCACGAAGCTGAAGAAGATGGCCTCGTGAGGCTTTGCCATACACATTAGCGAGGGTTTTCCAAGCATCACGAACAGAGATGGCACGAGCTACCACCGGTTGAAGGTTGAGAGAGATGGTGCCAAGGAGAGCACTGAACAGAAGACGATCTTGTTGCTTAAAGGGAACAAAAGCAGGATTGTCAATGAGAATACCATCTGTGGCAAGTTTAGCCGGCGGAACCGATTCATCATCCATGATAAAACAGTCAAGCTTGTGCCCTTCGAGAAGAGCACGGATCTGAATGCTCCAAGTGATGTAATTAGTGGAGATCAGCTTCGTCACGTTCGTCATGTTGACGGAAAGGAGAGATTTCGTGGGCTCATTGGCATCAAAGGTAGTGGCAGATTCGGAGGAGGCATTGTCACGCGTGGCCATGGCGTCGGAGAAAAAGGGTTGACGTCGGAGCAAGCGAACGTCGTCGGCAGAAGAGAATAAACTCAGATGGCTAGGATTTAATGCTGTTAGGGTTTGTCGTGAGACTTAAATCTCTGATACCATGAGAGATAAATGGCTTTCGTGTATTATTATGATCACAAGATACAAGCATATATAGATACAAGAGATAGAGATATATAACTAGAGTATCCTAGAATATAGGAAGTATTCCTAATATAAAAGATATATCAGAAGATACGATAATATCTTCAATACTATCATGCGGAGGCTTCCGTTTGATAGCTATAGTACATTCCGAATGGTTCGATCGATCTTCCACCTCGTATGTTAAACCGTTCGGCACTTTGCTCGGAAAATCCTATTGTTCCGCTCTCTCCAAAGCTCGTACACCGTAGTTTGGAGAATGATTTGTCGGATCCGTTTCATGTCCCTTCCTTTGATCTGCGTTTCGTTGCTTGCACAATCCGTGCATTGGTAGATGTTTGATGGAGGATCCTGACTGCATAGGGCCACAAAGTGTCGCCATACTTGTCTGCTATATCTGCATTCAAAGAACAAATGCAGGTGTGTCTCCTCTAGCTCGTCGCATAACATACAAGTTGTCTCCGAGATCACTCCCCACCGATGAAGTCGATCTTTGGTCGATAATCTGGACAACATCACCTGCCATATCAGAAAAACATATCTAGGTATGCCTTTAGGGAACCAAACAATGGAATGCCAGGGAACCTCGTCGCCGCGCTGGCGGATTTGATGCCACGTTCTGCTCGTGTAGAAGGTTGGCCTGTAGTCATCATCCCGATATTTCCATAGAGCTTGATCATGATTTGTCGTGGCTGATGGCGGTGGGATGGTGGAGAGAAAGGTGAGGAAGACTTGTTGACTATCTGATCTAGCATTCTGTAATGTCCAATTGTCTCCATTTACTGCACTTCTGACCGTGACTAGGGTCGGAATACGAAAATTCCTCGACCCCGTTTCCCCGATGTATTTTATCAGTGGCCCTAATGTCATCCATGGGTCATGCCAGAAGAGAGTGCATTCACCATGGACTGTCTCCTTCAAATCTAGTAATTTACGCAGATTCCAGGAGAACCGAAGGGAATGTATCATATTTCAGAATCCCTTGGCTTTAAACAGATTGTTATGTGTCCAAACAACCCATAATGAACCCGCTTTAGAGAAGAGTATCCAGATTAGCTTTAGCCTAAATGTGGTGTTATAATCGGCAATGCTGCGGAGCCCTATCCCTCATTCCTTTCGAGGCTTACAAATGTTTGTCCATGACATTCGGCGGCTTCCCGACCCAGAGGTAGACCCCGACCACAAGAAGTTCGGACAAAGACTGTCGACTTGCTTTGTGAAGAATTTTGGCAGTAGAAAGACCATTCCCCAAGCATTAATCAAGCCGTATATAACCGAGCTAACTAGTTGGACTCTACCTGCACAAGACAAGTGTTTAGTGGTCCAAGAAGTGACCTTAGCCTTAATTTTCTGTAGTAGTGGTTGGTAGTCCGCCTTCGTGAGTCTCGCGTGGCTGAGGAGAACGCCCAAGTATCTGACAGGAAGGGAGTCGACTTGGAATCCCCTTGTCAAAGGCCTCGTCTCCCCTTGAAATAACCCGCTAGTTCCCCGTTGATAGCCGCTGAGAATTTAAGAGTTCCCATATAAGTTGTTATCATTTTCACAAAAATGTCGGACAGGTCTAAAGCTTGAAGAACCCGTGTGACTAACAAATATATTGAGTTTGATTCGCTTAATTAATGAAATGTCCAAATAAATCTTCTTTTTTCCCATTATTATTATATATATATATATGTATGTATGTGATATTAATGTAAAATCTGGCATGTAATTGATGTTTTCATCTTCAACTTCGATCACCACGTCACTTGTGATAAAATTTTAAATAGCCAATTTTGTTTTATTTTTTTAAAATTATATAAACAACACTATTAGCGTTTAGTACGTAATAAGAAACTTTCAAATAAATAAAAATTTATAATAATAAAAAAAATCGGATTTTAGTAATTACCGATATAGATAAATATGGTCTCTCCACAGGACTTGGTCGAAATCTTGGGGCGTTTTGTCCTCCGCCCGATCTGATGTTAGTGGGAAACACAAAGGGTCTCCACAAAAGCAAGAGAGAGCCCTTTATATAAGATTTATTTATTATGGAGAAAAAGAAGGTTGGCTTAAGAATGAATGACATTGACAAACTCAACTGGTTTGGTTCAATCCAGCTCAGCATATACCAAATAGGAAACAGTTTATGTTGTTCTTTCCCTCCACTGGAATTATGTACGTGTGGATCTGTATATGTATATTTAATATAGAACAATTAGTATCTACTTTTCATGTATATATAAATCTTTTGACATTATTAAAATAGTGATAAGTTATTTCTACCTATATTGTTCGATGTTATCCCAATTAAAGTAAACTAAGATTCCTTTTTATCAAAATGCCAAAAAAATATTAAATATATAATTGACCATATTATTCAAATGAATGTACGAAATTATTTTATTTGTGGCTTATCCACAATAATAAATAATAATAATAATCTTTTTTCAAAAAATTTAAAGAGGCAGTTTAACTGAAACTAGTCAATCAAGAAATGCAACATCACTTGTACATGTAGAATACTATTTATGAATTTGGGTTTGTTGCTATTACATATGCCAACAAAAACAAATAAGATGCTTGGAAAGCAAAAATATACCAATTTCATGTGTCTCTTCAAAGGGTATCACAATGGAGCCTAGGGCATTTCCTCTACTTAATTATAAGCTAATTATGCTGCAATTCATTTGATTATTTTTTTTTCTTTTTTCTCTATCAACAAATTAAAACATATAAGGTGTTTTATAATAAAACATAAAGTCTCGTGTACACGTTGTAGATCAAATAGATATGCTACAAACACGAAAGGAATGAAATAAGAAAAGAAAGTAGACGAGATATATACGAATCTCTGATATTTTATCGGGATATATGAGTCTATCCGTGTTGAGCTTTTTACGTTAACTTATCGTGTTTAAAGAGTTTGGAGAAAATGACTCTAAACTAAGTTGGAGGGTTACATTACATGTTTGTTCCTTCAATACTAGATAGATAGATAGATAGATGTGTCTAAATCTTCATGTGGTTGAAGTGAAAAGGTGAGACATATACAAATGGCCGACATATTGAATCTGAACTTAAAAAAATACAATTACTACTTTTTGTAATGAAAACAAACAAACACAGTTCATTAGGCTTTCTCTCTTTTCAAGTGACTTTGGAGTCCCATACAGTTACCAAAAGCTGCAGCATGCTTCTTGTCCAAATTAGGCTTACACATTTTGATTTTGATGTGGAGCCATGCATTAATTCATCTCATAATCTCAAATAATTTCCTCAAATTAATGTTTCAATAATTAGTATCTCGTTGCGTGTAATTGGCATGGATCTATATCCATATATACCATTTCATTACTTGTCACATATAATGAAGGTCCAAATTTACAAGATTTTATATGTATATATATCGATGGTGCTCCGAATCTAATGATGATTATGTTTGGATTGAAGAAAAATCTTCGATAGCGGAATCATTGCAAGGAATTGTTACAAATATTAAGTTGTTTCATTCATATAGACAATAATTTAGATAATAAAATATTTGATTTGATTAATTGTCAATTATAAATCTATAAAAGGCTTTGAACAACACTGGTTGACCCTTTAATATAATATTTAAAATAATATGTAAAATTGGTATGAATAACTCTCTCTCTCTCGTTGGATAGCACGTTAGAATGTGAAACGGGGGGGTCCCTGCGGACGAGACATGAAGGCCAAAGGCATGTGTGGTATCAACTTTCTCTATTTGCTTTCCCAAAAAAAAAACAATGGAAATAAACATGCATAGATAATCATTCCATCTAATTTTCTATGATAAATCACAAGAAAAGATAATGGAAATAGGTAATTTGATTATCTTTTTTCGGCGCTCTAATAAACCAGCGATTAAAAGAATAATAATAATAATAATAATAATAATAATAATATAATGATTGTTTCAAGTATCCATCTTAAGGGTTTTCATTATTTTCAAGTCATCAATGTTACAAGTGGAACATCTTTCAAATGGGCTTTAGGATTTCTGTAACGGTCGGTCCATGTTGGGCTGAGATATGAAACATAGATTCTTTTCAAGTTATCGATGTTACAAGTATACTATAAAGCGTTCTACTTCTATCGTAAAACAAATCGATTTTCCAAATTTAAAGTTCTTTATTTTTTGATAACCAAGAGTTTCACTGGATCTTCGGTCCACTTAATCCTATGGATTCGGAGTCAGCTGCCCCCTTCTTCCTACCAATGTAATCGAACCCATGACCTTGAGAATGACTTTGTCACCTCTCAATTATTGGATCACCAATTCTTGGATGATTTTCTAAATTAAAGTTACATGGTACAATTTCACGCCGAATTATTATTCGTTCACTCCGTCACACATATTTGATAATGTTTTAGAATCCAGATATAAAAAACAAAAAGCACTAAATGACAGCGAAGATAATTCAAATTTAATATTTGTTTAAAACTTGTATTACTAACCATACCTAAAAATATTTTTATTATAATACTAATAATTATAAGATGATGACGATTATGATGCATAGATCCATAAAAATTGGTTAAATTTGAGAATATAAGAGCATTGGAAAAATTAAGCCCCCGGTTAAGGGTAGGGAAGAGATACTAAAACGTGAGATTCATGATTGAGCAATTCTCCAAAGGAGGTAGTACGACTACACTCCGAAAGATTTGAACTCGAGTCTGACGAGTGTTTCCATGACGGATGATCGGCGAGAGGGTGTTCAGCGATTGGCTCTGCCCGCAGTCGATGGCGTCACAGATTAACGTTTGGAGTGGATAAGGTTATGTGATTTCGGTTCCAAGATATGTGATATCGATTATTGATAAAGAGTTTATTGTAATCACATTTGATCCTTGTATGCGATGTACTTGGATTACAGACATTCATCCTTGTGCGTGGAATACCTAGATGAGTTGTATAGTCATTGCATGCGACACGGTGGATCCGATGGCCATGTGTGTGTGTGTGCTACATATGGATATGAGATATGATACTCTTATACGACTCGTTTGGATTTACATATGTGTATGATGCACATGGAGATGAATTGACATTTTAGTCCTGGAGCATGGTTTTATTGTGGA
This sequence comes from Tarenaya hassleriana, assembly GCF_000463585.1. NCBI lineage: Eukaryota > Viridiplantae > Streptophyta > Magnoliopsida > Brassicales > Cleomaceae > Tarenaya > Tarenaya hassleriana. The sequence continues at coordinate 1,562,178 of NW_010965122.1, forward strand.
TGTGTATTGTGTTGTGTGATATATTGCATGATTGGTATTTAAAATTTTTATGATTTAATTTATTAGACATTGAATATTAATTGACATGTTAGACGTTGGGTTTTAGCCATTTCAATGAAAGTCGAATTTGCACGTTTAACCCGAATCACTCTCTAAGTATTATTTAGGACGTTGTTACGCAAAGTTTCAGGTGAGAAATAACACGTTTGGTAGCATGTGAGTGACGACCGAAGACAATTTATTTTTCAAATGTTTTTATTGGTAATTAAAATTTTAAAGTGTAATATATTTGTAACCTCATGTATTTTCTTATTGTGCGATTTGATTCATCGTTAATTTTTTTTAATTTCCCATACATTTACATAAATAAATATTTTAATTTGATTTTGTCCACGTGACACAATTCGTGAGCCAAATACGGGATACGGTTCTCACATTTTTCGTTTATTCATTTTTTTTCATTTTAAAAGCTTATCATTTGTTTTATAATAATTTATTTAAAATTATCTATTTACTAAGTTATAAATTTGTTTAAAAAATGATTAAGTTTATCTAAATTCTTTTCACCATTTTATTTTTTTAACTCCATTTTAAACTCTTATTTTTTTCATAACTATATTTTCAAATTTATTTATTACTATATTATAATCAATAAATTTTATTAAAAAATATTTATATTTTATTAAATTTATCATATCATTTCATTTTCTTACTTATTTTTCTATTTTAAATACTTCTCATTTAATTTAATTTAATTTTTTTAAAAGTCAATAAGAGTTTAAAAAACTGTGATGTCATGGTTTCACCTAGGAGTAGACACAGGTTGGATACCCTAATTTTTTGGGTATCCAGACTTCGTATTCGTCTTCGTCTTCGTCTTTACGGTTTAAAAAAACACTATCTCATTTTCGTTTTTTTGTAAAACTCGGATACTGATGGTTCGGGTACCTGTCGTTGAATTTAACTATCCGAAAATATCCGAACTTGTTAAAATCATAAGAAAATGTTGATTTTTGTTGATTTTAGAAGTATTTTAGTAATTTAATATGAAAATATTTTTAGTAATTATTGTAAATATATTAAAATTTCAATGATATAATTATCATTTTATTCAAATCTGAAAATATCTGTCGCTGTTCAAACAAAACTCGAATTCGAATCCACAGTCTAGATTTTTTGCTTCATAATACCCGTTTTCATCTTTGTTGTATAGAAAATCCCCGTATCGTTATCCGAAAACGTTTCAAGTACTCTAGTTTCACTATAATACTTTTAACCTATTAAAATTTTTAATCTCATTTTCTTTTCAAAATTTTCAGTATTTTAGATATATTCTCTTTGATTTAAAATAAGTAATACCAAATAAATTTGACGATTAGCAAATCAAAAGACTAGGAAAAGAAATAAAAGAAAAGAGAAAAAAAAAAGAAAATTAGCAAAAAACGGAGATTGACGCAACGCCGATGAAGTTTGAAATTAGGGCAAAACAGGGGGAGGACGATGATCTTTTGGTCGTTCCCACCGACGAGAAAGCAGATTGTTGTGTCGGTGACGTTCTTCGTCGTCGGAGCGTTGCTATTCTCCGGCGGTGCGTACCTTTCACTCGTCAACATCGGCCCTCAACAAGCCCGCGCCAAGGCTCGCTCCGATTACGTCAAGGCTCGTCTCCGGAAATGGCTCGATGATTAAGCTTTAATTTCATGTATCAGTGTTGTTGAATCTGTTTGAAATGCTCGATGAAGATGCCGAAAGGTTAGTGTAAATTTCGAGTTTTCTTCTTCTTCTTCTTCCAATAAACAAAAGATCGGTGGAGGGTTTTCGGTTCATGAACAAATCCTTACATTTGTGTCGACACTGTAATATTCCCACAGAAATCGAGATTCATGAGCAAATCCTTACATATATGCATCATCCCCTTTGGGATTCTGTGTTCGAGTTTTGGTTTAGTAGAAATGAATCTTGCAACCCCCCCCCCCTACTTGATCATGTTTTGCCGTTCTTCCTTATCTTCTGTCTGAATTTGCAAAATCTTGGCTACCTTCTGAGATGCTGTTTGAATTTGAAGCAAAATTTTTCTGAATTGAAATTCATCTGAAAGATGTCTCGAGCAATGTAGGTATATAAGCATCTCCAGATGCTAACACAGGTTTTATACAAAGAAAAGATTGAACTGATCAGAGCAGACAAAAGGACAAAAATGGTAAGGTAATGAGTTCTTAATACTATGTTCTTCAGCTTAGTTAAGTGTTCTTTCTGGATCATCACCATCTCGTTTTTCCACCATTCTGCCATTGAAACAGATGATCTTTATATATATAGCCTTTGTTTGAATTTCTGTAGGCTTGTGTTTCATCTGCAATCCCTTTAGGGTCTGCTTGCTCGTGTGCTTCCATGAAAAGATTCTACATTGCAGATCTTTGCTGTTATTCTTCTCCATATTCAGTTCTACGGAATTAAAATCACTTGAATCTTGTTCAAATCCATCCTCCACCTCCTCCTTCCCCGTTGTTGCCTCGGTAATTACATGTTTTTTTTACGTCCATGGGGACTTTCTCGTTGGATCGTTTAGCCTCGAGCTAAGCCCGAAGACGGGTCCTCGGCTTATCGACTGCTGCACCGGCTAAATGCTAAGGGCATCATCTTCCCTTACCCTTAAAAGACTCGCTCTTTAGTTCTTCAATCTTTTGTATTGGCTGATGTCTCCATCTCTTCTCGTCCTTGCATCAAATAGGATTGAAATCCCAGAAGAAAAAATGATTTGGAAATTTGTAGGATTTGGCTGTTTACTTGCATCATCTAAAATTTGTTCGGATCTTTCGAATATGTTTTTTTTAATGACAAACACGATCTAGTCGGTCGACTTTTTTAAGATGCAATCGGAACCACCATTTACATTAAATTCGATCTCAACTAGAACAAATTTCAGATGAACACACTGAACAAGTCGAGTAATATAAAAATACAACGTAGTAAATACATACAATTTATATTTGACCCTTTTCCACTCTTGCAGAAACCACGAAAAGGAAAAGACAAACAAGATGTTCTGTGTATGTATGTATGTATACATTTACATACACATATATATGGACAGAAAGCTAGGGCCTTTTGAGGGAGATACCGGAGATGACGACAAGAATGGTGAAGAAGACGACAGAGATGAAGGAAGAGACAACAGCTCCGCTTGTTTTCTGACAGAAATCTCCAAACTGCTGACATATCGCAAGCCAGTTCGTGTTCGGGTTCCCACTGTGTGCCAAATACACTATCGCCGCCGCCGCTGAGGCCGCCGCCGTGTTCAGCGTCAGAACGGCCTGAGAAAATACTCACACCAAATAAAAAAATATATATACATATATATTCGATCATGCATGTGGGTATACATGTATACATGTGATGTGAAGAGTATGGTCATTTATTACAGTGTCCAAAACCAGCAAGAGGAGCCTTGGAGCAGCTGCGAGTGGGCGAACAATGGTGACGACAGAGAATGGAAGGGACAAGACAAGGTATCCCGCAACTATCGCCATTGCAATCACAAAGAACCTGAAAAAATATGATCAAAGAACACATAATAATCGTTTCATTACAAAAAATAGAGAAGATATGAACATGAAATGAGTGGTCGTACTGAAAAGTAGGGAGATCGTCGTAGCTGGCTTGGAACTGGAAGAACTGGGTGAAGAAGGGAAGGGTCTCATCGCTAGTACCCATTGTTGCAGAAGCAGCAAGAGCTGCAACAATGGCGGCGATACGTAGGAGGAAATCGAAGATGGAGAGTCCTCTCTTGTACCCTCCTCCTGCTGCTGCTGATGCGGCTGAGCCATGGACGATGAGAGGAGCTTTCCCTTTGGCAACTGCGCTTGACTCTGGAACATCAATGGTGGTCGATTCGCTCTTCGCCATCTCTTCTTCTTCTTCTCTCTTTTTGATTTGGTGTTTGCTCTTTAACGATTTTAGAGATGATATTGTGGTTTGTGAATTTGAATGGGTTTTTTATAAGAACACGAGGGAGAGAGAGAGAGAGAGATGTCTGTGTGGTGGCTTAGTTAACATTGGGAGTTGAGAGTTGTTGATTAACTTCTCCACAATCGAAGATAATTCGTATCTTTCTCTTTATTTAAGCATTTTTTTAATGTAAGACTATAAATAAAGTCAGCCATATACATTTATAAATTTCAACAACGACTAAAAAAAGTATATAATAAACCCCTTTATATGATATTATTATAAGCATGGTATGGTATCTAATCCACCCAATCACTTCACAGGAAACAAATGAAAAGAATCAATTTTATTTTTTCAGATTTGTAGGAGGTATATCCATTCAGTTTAGTTTTTCTTTTATTAAAGAATACTTTTTTTAAAGAAATGTTTGTTTTTATATCAATTAATTTTGAAATAAGATTCAGTTATGATATATTTTATCAATTATATATAAATGTGTACCTCGCGTATATAAGGCTAGTGAAGAAAGCGAATTGTATCATCATTGTGTTTCTTATGGCAAAAGAAATAAGAAAACTCTTTATCTTTGGTGTTAAAATCTTGGTTCTCATACGTAAAATTCAATCAACCCAAAATGATATAATATACAGCCATACCTAAAATAAAAAATATTTAAATCCGATTGAATGTGGTTTTTTATTATAATAAATGTAATAGAGAGAACATATATTTTTTAAATATTTTTTTTTATTAAAAATCAAAACCGAAGAAACCAAACGAATTCCAAACCAAAAAATTTAACCCAGCAATGACAAGGAAAAATAATTGTATCATCATTATGTTTCATAGGTAAAATTCAATCAAACCAAATGAATAATCATACCTGAAATAAAAATATTTAAATCCGTTTGAAAATGATTTTTATTAAAACAACGAAATAAATATAAATATAATAGACAGAATTTTTTTTATATATATATATATATATATATTTGTTATAATATAAATCAAAACCGAAAGAAAAACAAACGAATTCCAAACCAAAAAAAAAACTGAGCTCAGCAATGACAAAGAAGCGAAACTTGCAACAAAACAGAGTTAAATTTTCATATTTGTTAGAATTTTTCAACATCTCATTTGATTTTTTTTATTCTATTATTATTATTATTATACCGTCTTCCAAAGATCAAATCAATATTTCATGTGTTTATTACTAAAACCAAGATCGGTTTCTTCTTTTGTTTTGCTCGCATTAGAACGATGCATGTGAAGCAGTTCCGTACACGAAAGATTCTGTTGAAACAGGAGAAGAACTCACATCGTACAAGAATTAAAGTGAATTTCAGACAGTAATTAACTAATTATCAATACGTAAAATAGACCCACAACTTATACGGGCAAACTTAAAAAATGTCCATACTTTGCTACATTGACTTGAGTGCGTACCCTGAAAAAAGATAGAAAAAAACACCTTCAAATACTACCCTTATAATTGTGTTTACCCCATAATACCCACCCATGTGGGATCCATAAATAAAAAACCTGACACGATACTGCAGAAAATTTAATGGAGAGAGAAAAAAGAGTAGTTTTTGGTTTCCTATAAAAAATTAAAAATTTCCTCCATTACAAAAAAATTAAATTTTTTGCTGGGAATTTTAAAAAATTTCGGTGTGTCTAGTGTGACCAATGTGACCAGAATTACAGTGTGACCAGTATGACCAGTGTGACCGTGTGACTAGAGTTTAATATTAAGTTATGTGACCTATGTGATCAGTGTGACACGTGTGATCAATGTGACCAATATGACCAGAATTTAAAATTTGAACGGTGTGATCTGTGTGACCAGTGTGACCAGTGTAATCTATATGACCACTATGACCTGTGTGACCAGAATAAATTTTGAACGGTGTGACCAGTATGACCAGTGTGACCATAATAAATTTTGAACGGTGTGACCAGTGTGACTAGTGTGACCAGTGTGACCAAAATAAATTTTGAACGGTGTGACCAGTATGACCAGTGTGACCAATGTGACCAGTGTGACCAGTGTGACTAGTGTGACCAGTGTGACCAGAATAAATTTTGAACGGTGTGACCAGTGTGACCAGAATAAATTTTGAACGGTGTGACCAGTGTGACTTGTATGACCAATATTAAATTTTGAATGGTGTGACCAGTGTGACGTACCTTTGTTTCATTGACAATATGTTCTATTTTCGCTCCGAAAATCTATTTGGGATTAGAGATGCGTTTTTGCATATTTTTTGACAGTTTTGCTCCGCAAATATCTTATTTTCATCAAATACCATGCGATTCACTTTAGATTCATAAAATTCAAACAAAAAAAAAAAGAAAGTTCATGCATCGAACCAATCTCATTTATTAATAAACTTACCTTCTATTCTTGTTACTTGTTCTGTCTTAACCGAATCGTGAAGGAGATATGAAGTCATCGATGGAGAAGTGTTCAATGGAAAAACTATTTCGTTTGTTTTTTTTTTGTGTAGAAATGAAATGAGAGTTAGAAAAATGAAGAGTTGAGAAAGAGAGAAGAGTTGAGAAAATGAAGAGTTAAAGAGATGGAGAGTTAAGAAATTCTGAGAAAGAGAGAATAGTTCAAAATGACTAATTGAGTGGAAGAGAGTGAGAAAATATTTTAATATTGATTTGTGTTCTATCACGTTACTTTTTAAAAGGGGTAATTATGTCTTTTGTATATTTTATTTTTTTATTAAACTTAGGTTTTGAAGGGTACTTCGTGAAGTCTTTGTAGCAAAGTAAGGGTACTTTTGCTATTTTGCCAACTTATATTTGCTCTTTCCAATCGTTAACACAAAGGATCGTATCTAATATGTTTCACAGATACAGGCTCTTCTTGAGTTTTTTTTTGAACCATAAACTATGTAATATAAAAAAAAAAACAGGAAGAGAACATACAAAAGCCATGGTTCATGGTCTTATATATAAGAGCCTGTACGTAATACACACACACAGATACAAGTAGTGGAAACTAGTGGCGTTTGAGGGCGACGCCTGATATGACGACGAGAAGAGTGAAAAAGACGACGGCGATGAAGGAAGAGACGACGGCTCCGCTTGTTTTCTGACAGAAATCTCCAAACTGCTGACATATCGCAAGCCAGTTCGTGTTCGGCTTCCAGCTGTGTGCTGCAGCTGCAGAGGCCGCCGCCGTGTTCAGCGTTAGAACCGCCTGCCAAAAGATTCAGAGGGGATTTAGTGCTCCATTGTTGACCATACATACATCTCTTACATGAATGATCTAGTTGTGTATTTGTGAGTATATGTTGTGTTTTGATGAGTTAAAAGGTTCTGTCATTACAGTGTCCAAAACGAGCAAGAGGAGTCTTGGAGCGGTTGCGAGTGGGCGAACGATTGTAACTACGGAGAATGGAAGAGACAGGACAAGGTACCCTGCAACTATTGCCATGGCAATCACAAAGAACCTGCAGCATGACAGAAAACAAAGGAAAAAGAATGAGACTTTTCTAAACAAAAAACAAAAAAGAAGATAAGACCAAGGAAGAAACGGATCCATATAAAGCTAGAGTTTCGATATGTCAGTACTGAAAAGTAGGAAGATCGTCGTAGCTGGCTTGAAACTGGAAGAACTGGGTGAAGAATGGGAGGGTCTCATCGCTAGTACCCATAGTGGCGGCGGCAGCAAGAGCTGCAACAATGGCGGCTACGCGAATAAGGAAGTCAAAGATGGAGAGTCCTCTTTTGTACCCTCCTGATGGATGTTCTCTCACTTCCCCAATGAGAGGAGCTTTCCCTTTAGCCACCGAGCTCGACTCTGGTACATCAATGGTGGTCGTTTCGCTCTTCATCATTTGGGCTGATTTTGTGTAAAGTTCCTTGCTTTCTTTGTGGAATCAAGAATTTAAGAGAAGGGTTTTGAAGGATTCTTTGAGATGGGTTTGAATGTGAGTTAAAAATGATAATATGATCTTATATAGTGTGTGCGCATATGAGAAAGGGGTGAAGCAAAGGCTTTTAGTGTGTTAAGTGAGAGAGGAATAATGGTTGATGCCCTTTACCTTCTCCACAACTCTCAAAACAAGTTTCAACTAGAACACTTGTGGCATGAAATCTTTGGTTATATGCTCATATCTCGTGATTAAATAATTAATGTGGTGTGTTTGTTCCTTCCATGTAACAAATAATAATAAAATTAGTTGGTCAAAAGCTTTTGAGTTATATTAATATTGTTACCATCATAATCAAACACTTTGAATGCCTGCTTTAAAATAGTTTTTTTTCAAGACTGCTAATGCACAACAACTAGAATGACACTGTGAACCTCCCAAGAATAATAAATATCTCATCTAAGGACAAAAGGAGACACAAACCGCTAAAACACTAGAGAAAAAAGAACATAGACAAAAGGGTCTCCTTGCTGTTCTTTGTAATCAAACCCTAATTTCCTATGAATCTTTTGAGGGAGCAAAAGATAGGAGATCCTTCCCACATTCGACATATGAGTCCCATAGAATCAGCTAAGGCCTTGTTACTGTTGCATTCTGTTCCCCGGAAAATGAAAACCCTTTTCAGTGAAATACTTCTACGTGTCTCACCCCGATGTTATGCAGCAGCCGGATTTCTGCAGATCTCTCTCTCTCTCTCTCTGTTCAACTGGATCCCATTCTCTTTGCAAGCGGTGAGTTTTGGGTTGAGGTAGATGAGGGTAGTGGAACATAGCCGTTGGCTTTTGTGTTGTCTTCTCCAGGAACATTGGATCTTGATGCAGTGGTGTCTCTCAAGGAGGAACCTTCCGAGACCTCCCGTTGTAGCATTTCCATTTGCCTCAAGGATGGAACGTCACCTTTGCAGTACCTACGCCACATCTCCCGGTATGCGGATTCAAGAGCAACCGTGAAGTTAGGGCCGTCACAAACAGGGGATTTAGCCATTAGATCTCGGAGCCTCATCCTCAACTTGGCAAGGGCTTTAACATCGGATGCCAGTTGAATGGCTGACTGAACATATTCATCTTCGTTTTTTGCAACCAGATGCCCTAGTCCTGAATCAAGAAATGATACATAAGCTAAAACGATATTATGACTAGATAACCGACAAAGGAGCATATTATGATGCATAAGTGGCTTCTGGAGAACTTCATAGGGACCTTTTAATATAACATGCCAGTTAATAGCAAAGGTCAGAACGGAAACGTGCTTACCAACTTTAGTAAGAAGACTGACACCTACATTGTGAGCATGTTTAATAGCAAAGGTCAGAACGGAAACGTGCTTACCAACTTTAGTAAGAAGACTGACACCTACATTGTGAGCATGTACGAACCCAGCCATTGTAATGCATGGAACTCCCATGTAGAGAGATTCACATGTAGTGGTAGTTCCAGCATAAGGAAAGGTGTCCAAACTGCATAAACAAATCATTTGTAAGAATTAGTAGATAAAGGATATGCTAGATTATACAATTTACATGATAATATCATGAAAATCCAACTGAGGTAAACCAGAATATGAGAAAAGTCCGGGAAAATCAGCTCAACTATTAGCAGAGAATGGATCAGAAATCGAAGAGTGTATATGTTGAACCTTACCTGATATCCATTAACGAATAAGCTTGCAAATGGTCGTGGTTGAAAAGAATTAGTGGCAAAAGATCAACCCGCATTGATTCTAATCCCAACTGCTCCAGTGTCGTGAGAAACCTCTGTCTGATACTATCACAGCAGAATGGCTTGCATTTGACCACTAAACGAGAATCAGGAACTGCACATAGTATTCTTGCCCAAACTTGCAACACCTTGGGTGTGATCTGATTACAGGAAAGATGAACAATTAAAAAGATGATAATAAAGAAATTCAATCAAACACTTAAAAACACTTAATGGAGAGCTTTGGTATCATCCAAAGACAAATAACTACCTTTGCAAGATTGTTAAAACTACCAAATGTAACAAAGCCATTGGAAAGTGCAGGAGTTGGACAAACAGGACCAGCCTCTGCTGAAGGTGTATAACACAGAAAGCACTCCGGAAGCCTAATCAGCTCCTCAACATGCCTGCAAACAAAAAAAAAATAATGAAAACAAAGAACGATTTGGACCATTTACATTTGGCCAAATATCCTGTTGTTATGATCTACTTGAATTTTAAATTACTCAGAAACCCCAGAATTCTTCTAAAACGATTCCTCCTCACAGAACGACTGAAACTAGAGCTACAACTTACTTTTGTTCGGTATCTGGTGGATCGGCCAAGGAATCCGTAATTCTATAGTCAACAGAGGGTAAACCTGTAGTATTTGGATACCCGATCCATGTAACCTGACATATATAACCTGACAAATTAGCCCACTTGACGACAACTGGAATGTCAACTGCAAATCCAAAAGAATATGAGATAATATAATTTATATTATCACAAGTGTACCTGAACAGGTGCTGGCCTGCAGGCCATGGCTCCCAACTTGTTGTTGGCTGTATGACCAGTTAGTTCTACCAAAATATCAATCTTGTCTTCTCTTACCATGCTTGCAATTTTTTTCTCATCTATCCCATATACATCCTTCCACATTCCACCCTTCTTCAAGACTTTTTCCTTGAACCTATATGTTTTTGCATCTGCCTGCAACACAATGAGCAGTAACATAGACACCCTTGTCCCAAACATACAGAATGGCAAACACAAGCACCATGAGAGGGAAGAATTTGGGAATCAAATATGCGAGGAAAAGAGATCTTTACTGTATATATACTATATAGATAGCAAGTCAGCAACATAGTCGTTCGGTTCGATTTGAAAACCAAAACACGCTGCAGTGATCCTAATAACATCAATTGAAAATTTGAAAGGAAATTCCAGACATAGCGAAGGATGGAAGAGCCGTTAAAACTACAAAAAATTTTGTAATGCTTTCCAAGATAATTTTAATCCACCTATCAGGTCTTCCCCTGGCCTACATTTTAATAGAAAGACTAGATATTGAGTGGCAGGAGACGAAATAAATATTGGGTCACAGGAGACAAAGCAAATAGAAATTGATCATAAGTTTTTGAGGGAGGACCCATACCTTAACAACGGCTGAATAAACCACCACTTTGTAATTTGTACAATCATGATGTGCAAGAGGCGCTCCAATGAAATAAGATACAGAATGTGTGAAGAAATCGGGGGAAATATATCCAATGACGAGAGGTCGCTCCGGATCTTTTGAATTGTCCCATGACGTGTACTGTGGATATAACTTCATGAATCGTCTACCCCAGTCTCTGAATTTTCATAAGAGTTTTGATCGAGTCACATTAAAGCACCAATCAGTAAACCCAAGTCAATAAAATCTGGAAAATATCAATATATGCACAGACCTGTGAGCCTCAAATAGTTTGTCATCATGTCCTTCATTAATGTAGTTCATGGCAAGTAATCGATTCTGTATAATAAACAAAAGGTTCAACGCATGGAACACTTAAGTTTGATGAAGAAAGAGAGAGGACCAAGAAAAACGATATCCAAGACCTACCTGGCCAGCATTGCGAGAATCTGGATCTATCCTAAGGCACTGTTCGTAGGCATCAATTGCCATAGGTATATTTCCAGCATCTCTGTAAAGAACACCTACATTTGAATCATACAATGAAGTCTAGTTACAACAGAAGAACAATGAAAATAAATACAATATTTGTCAACTATGTCAAAAGAAGATGTTGGATACAACAACAACAACAACATCGCCTTAATCCCAAGTTTATTTGGGGTCGGCCGCATGAATTCTTCTTTTCCATTCATTTCGGTTTTGCGTCATATTCTCTGATATTTGCAACATATCCAAGTCATTTCTAATGACTCGTTCCCAAGTAAGTCTAGGCCTATCCCTTCATCGTTTCTTCACTTTCATCCTTATAATCTCTAATTTTCTAACTGGAGCATCTAGCGGTCTACGTTTTACGTGTCCAAACCACCTTAAACGTCCCTCGCGTAATTTCTCTTCTATGGTTATGACTCTAGTTTGTCCCTAATACTCTCATTTCGAATTCGGTCTATTCGTGTATGTCAGCACATCCATCGCAGCATTTTCATCTCGGCCACACACATTTTGGACACATGTTGTTGTTAAAGAGAGAATGTTAGAACTGTAATAGAATACTATAAAAGGGGTGTTCTCACTGGAACACATGAAAAATACCAAATAGCCTATGGATAAGGACACAGTTAAACGAAAATAAGAGTCATAGTATTCTATTACAGTTCTAACATAGTAATCACAAAAAACAAGGTTTCCTGTTGCATGAAAAGATTATCTAAATACCATGAAGCATAACTAAAGGCATCCTGTCATTAAATACAAATTTGAACTGCTTTTCTGGAAGTTCATACGAATTGTCAGGAGTTGGCGGTAATATGTGCACCCGAATAGAATTTCTAGAAATAGACAGTGAAATGAACAAGCATTGGAACAAACAGAAAGAAATGCGGACCTAGGTTATTATATGCTTCTGCATAAGTTGGATTTGCAAGGATAGCCTTCTCAATCATGCTGGCAGCAGCATCCATTTTTCCCTGTCGAAATCGAATCAAGAGAATTGTCATCCAATTGTTTCTAAGAAGAGCCAATTAAGCAGACACAGAGATATAATCTGTAACGAACCTGGACTGTGTAAACAACGCCAAGGTTATTCAATGATTGTGCGAAGTTCGGTTTGATTGACAAAGCCATCTACACAGATTCAGAACATTCAGAAGACACAAGTGACAAAGAAATAAGGGAAACTGCTGCAGATCAGAAAATTTACCTGGTAACACTCCACAGCTTTATCAAGGTTGTCACGATCTTTGTAAATCACACCCAGATTGTTGCAAGCCTCAGCACAGTGTGGATTGAAGTGGAAAGCAAGCTCATAGAAGACAATTGCCTGCACATAAAGAAAGCAACCGTGATCACAGGCAGCTAAATGGCTTTGTCAAAATACAAAATAACATAAGAAAATCCAAGGTCAATAGAAATAAGACACATTTGCTTTCTCAGCCTTAAGTTTCACAGCTTAATAATGGCAACATAAATCTCCATATGGTGTTTCGTATTGATAGTACGAGAATATGGAAAGTGATATAGTGAAAGGAGAAAACGACAGGTAACAAAACATAACAAGTTCTCGATGATTATAAGCAGGTACCCTTTGGGGCTCACATTGAAAACAAGCACACATTTACAAATAAAAAAAATAGTAAAATGCCACAAATCATGTACCATATCAAACTTCAGCATTTCACCATAAGCCACCCCAAGATTGTACATAGCATCAGCATAGTGCCAATTATAATACAAAGCCTTCTTGTAATATGCCACTCCCTGGTTCACGTCGCCTTCAAGTTTAATCTGGAAAATGTTTTCTCAGTTAAGGCTGATTAGATATACATAGCTGAACAACCAGTGGTCGGTGAATAAAGAATGAAATAATTTTTTTCATCACAAAATGAACTTCTGCATGGAAAATCTTTGTTATTGAAGGAAGAAAGCGTATTTCACTGTCAATGGCACATCTAGGTCAAAGGCATAGATAGCAAAAAGTCACCAAAGAAAACAAAATTATATGAAGAATTTCTGGAATAAAACATATACCACGAAGCACCAATAAACATATTGGCTACTCCCAAAATGTAAGGCAACACTTTACATAAGGCCTCAATAAAATTTCGGAATAGCTTCTGGTGGTAAATAAGTCAACATTTACAAAAACATTAAGGCACACAATTTGTATCTCAAAAGTAAATAACTTAATAAAAGAACTCAAAAGGAATTGGATATCACACAAGAGTTAAATCTCAATGCAAAAGAGGATAAAACTAGCATGAAGAACGGCATACAAAAATAGGATGATAGTAAGGGTTTTTACCTTTGTCCCTAAATCCGTTAGAGCTATAGCCATATTATTCTTTGCAATCTCAAAGTTAGGAGAGACAGCCAGACATCTAATGGCAGAAAAGAAAGCAATACAACATGTGTCATTCTTTCACAGAACTATCAACCGCATTAAGACATTGCCAAAAAATATTATGATAAAAGAACAGATGAGATACCTCTCATAACAAGCAATTGCTGTCTCCAAGTCACCACGATTCTTATAGATGACCCCCATGTTGCAATATGCTTCAGCATACATAGGCCTCTCTAGTGCGGCTTTCTCATAACAACTCAGGGCAGAGTCATATTGCATCATTTCAGAATACACAACACCTAGGTTGTAATATGCAGGCTGCATGAAAAAAAAAAATCAGCATATTGAATCAGAACACTCAAAATACAACATGAAGAACAAAACAGAAGCAATAAGGTAAAAGACAAAACAATGCAAAAGATCAGGCAATTACAGCATAGTGCGGATCAATCTTAAGAGCTTCATAATATTTTTGAATTCCCTCCTGAGTATTTCCAGCCAGCTTTAGGCTAGTCCCAAGGTCAGTCAAAACAACAGCTAAGGACTCTGCCGCTGGTTTGTATGAAGGGTCTGCCATTAATGCTTTCTGATAAGACTATGCACAGTAAAATGATTGCAAATTAGAAACTGGCTTACTTAGAAGATACCATCAAGGAGGCTTCTCATATCATTTAGTTAACAGGTTATAAGGTCAGGCCAAGGGCCAACCTTCTAAACCTACATAAGTCATCAACTAGTGCAAAGTACATCAACCTGAGACAGGAAAGGTGATTTTCGAACCTCGGCAGATTCTACCAAGCGCCCTTCATCTTTATGAAGTATACCAGTGTGTGTGAGTGCACAAGCATTATGCGGGTCCAACCTAATAGCTTCTGAAAAACTATCCAAAGCTAACCTCCCTTTGTTTTGCATCTGCAAGCATATCCCTTTTCCGATATGTGCTTCAACATTTCTGCTATCCTTCTCCAATACGATCTCATAGAGAGCAAGAGCATCAACAAACTTGTTCCTTGACCTTAGAATGTTGGCATAAGAAATTGCATCATTCCCTTGGAAACCCTTCTGTGCTGGAGCAGCAACTGTTGAAGGAGTACTTGTACTAGGAGAAGATTCAGGCTCTTTTGAGAAACCATTTTCCACAACCGTTAATCTCTCTCCCCCCGCAACGTCTCCCATCCCGCCCATTGCAGTATTTAAACTTTTATCTTCCTTCACCGAAGACAATCAAAAGAAACCTGAAAACTGCAGGAAATTAGACGTGCACCTATGCAATTGAAAGATGCCAGATGCAGATATAAAATTAAATTCTGCGCACAAAGCAGGATGCAAATACAGGACTAAGAAACTATGTGGAGACCAGTTAGAAACCCCAAAAGTGATATTTTCCTGTACCAAAAGCTCCTCGTCATGTACAATTCCACGAAACCTAAAATCACATAGCCAAACAAGAACGCACCATAGACATAAAAATCAGAGCAAGAACAAAAACAGAAATGCCCATGAAAACATAAGCATTTCAAAGATAAACCCTAAGAACAAAATCAATAAACCTACAAAGCTACAACCAAAACAACGCACAGAAATGCCCATGAAAACATGAACATTTCAAAGATAAACCCTAAGAACAAAATGAATAAACCTACGACCAAAATAACGCACCCGAATCCGTTACTAAAATAAATAGATAAACACCGCTACAATGAGGGTTTAATAGAGAACTTACATCAGAATCTAGCCGACGAAAACTTGCTTCTGTAGTTCTCATAGCCAGCCGCTGCTTAACTTAGACACCAGCGGCTAAAGAGAAAGGAAGCAACTCATAACAATGGAGAGTAGTCACAGATGAGGACTGATCTCCGCCGAAAACAAGCCTTAACCCTCGCTCGTCAGAGAGCGAGATAAAGAAAGAGCGTGATCAGTAGCAACTACAGATTACCTTTCCAAGCCAAGATCAGGCGGCGGAGTCGCAGCCTCGCCGTGAAACCGCAGTGGCAACGAAGACGGCGTCTCCGGTGGCGAAGGTACAAGGCCGGCAGGAACCACGGAGATCGGAGAGAGAGCTCCTGGGTTTGTTTTCTGAAAAAAAAAAAAGATTTTTTTATTATTTTATTAGAAAGAAGAAAGTCAGGCGACATGATTAGCATCCTCGCCCCATAAGTTTTACATAATGACAAATTGGACCCCAAGTTTTCCAATATGTCACACTTAGGTCCAAAATAATTTTCTGGTACATTATCATTGCAACCAGTTTCACAAGTGGCGTCCGAAATTTGGGATACTGTCGGCGGCCATTCGCGGCTTGTGCCCGTTGCTGTTGACATGACATGTCCGGTCCCATAGCAGCCTTTTTTTTTTCCAAATAATAAATAATTACGATATGAAAAAACAAAGTAAAAGACGTGAGAAAAAGATTAATAATATCGTTGACAAAAATATACAAGTAAAATCGATGGTAAGAAAATGTCGGAATAATATCATAATAAAAGAATATGTGTGGGTGATGATTGATATGACTATAATGATGGCCAGATATGCAAATATTCACGATACTTGTCTATGTACGGTGATAAATTCAGACATTATTTTTAAATTTGGGAACGATAATGTAATTTTAATTACATAATTTATTTTTAAATTAGAATTAGTCTGTATTTCGATCCAATACATTCGGTTAGTAAAGATAAAGATGTATGGCTGCTCATTGTCAGTAAAAGTCTAACCTATAATCGAGGTTTTGCATAATATTAAATCAATATATAAACTCCAAACTCTTAAGGATTTTATCTAATAAATTTATAAATTAGATTTGATGGTATCTGTTCATCTATATAAATTCCGGTGCACCTGTTCCTCGTGTACTGGGCTTAGTAGAAAAAGCCCATGGGCCATTAGAGAGCACGGGGAAGGGTAAAATAGTAAATAAATAATTCGCTGCACATATATATATATCGTCGCTTACCGTCGCCGTTTCTCGTCCCTGTTCGCGAGTTTGTAGGGTTTTTTTCTTCTTGGGGTTTGATTGGAAATTAGGGTTCTCTGATTTCCCATCAAAATTTCGTCTCATTTTCTTTCGCATTCATCGAATCTCCGTGTTATCTTGCGCGGCCCTTAAGATCGCCTTCCCGAAATGAGAAATGGAAGCGTTTCGAGTCATAGCTGCGCCAAAGCAATAATTTTTTAGGGTTTTTTCCTCTCTAGGGTTCTCCTATGGAGGAGCCCGTCATTTTCCCTCCCGATTTTGATTGCCGAGGCAGTCCCGACGTCAGGATCTGAAATCGAGATCCCCG
>NW_010965122.1:1579574-1583409 GCF_000463585.1 Tarenaya hassleriana
TCCGATAGATTAGCCATTCGGCTTTATCTGTACTGGTTAGAGTGCTGGCTTGTTGGGAGCTTCAGACTCTCAGTCGAATCTCTCTTGTCTCGTGTTTCGATCTGGAGGGATACACAAAATACCATTTTTTGTTACACCTTTTGTTGATTTTGTGGTCAAATCGAAACAGCGGTAAATGATGATTGAATTAGATGTCCGAATGGGAATTTTAGTTCTTATTATGAGCTCAGAAATTTCGAGGCTTATTGATATTCTGATACCGCCGTTAATTTCTTTGAGATAATCACTCTGTGTTTTTGGGATTAGTTTTCATTTATTTTGATAGTTGGAGAAAATGGGGATTGGCTATGAATGATGATACAATTAGATGTGCTAATGGGGTTTAATCCCCATTATGAGCTAAAATTCTTGAGGCTTATTGATATTCTGACATTGCCAGTTCCATATTTGATCTAATTTTGCAGATTTGATAAAAAAAAAAAAGGTTCCAGCCTTGATGTTACAAACACCTGTTCTGTTTTGTTCCTTGGTGTCAAGAGTTGGCTCTGAATGATGATACAATTAGATGTGCTAATGGGGTTTAGTCCCCATTATGAGCTCAAAATCTCGAGGCTTATTGATATTCTGACATTGCCAATTTCCTTTTTGGTCTAAGATTTTTAAGATTCGAACACAAAAATCCAGCCTTGATGTTATAGACACTTGTTCTGTTCTGTCCTTTGGTGGTAATGCTTTAGATTATGTTTAGTAATTAGAATTGGGGGTTACCATTTTGGTTATTAACCAGAGTAGTTGAATTCAATAAGAAATAATCGTAGTTGAATTGAATAAGAAATAATTGTATTCGAACTGAATTGAATAAAAAATAATTATATTCGAACTGAATTCGATATAAAAATCAAACAATTATGAATTTTCTAAATTTGAAAAAACCGAAATCCAATCTATTAAAAAATAATTGGAAAAATCAATAATTTTGCAAAATTAATGGAATTCGAATATAATTGAACGAAAACTTGAAATGGCTACCTTGGAATTTTAATGGTTGGAATTGGTGACTATTGAAACGGCAAAATATCTAAAATACCCTTCTTATGCTAAAATTACTTCTCCATATACTTTTCTCCAATTGTGACTTTGTGACCAGAATAATTGTATGATCACATTGTTCACAACGTTAGATTTTTGATGATTTTACCAAATGATTAGTGTGATATGTAAGGTGTGACCATGGTGATTTGATGTAATCACCATAAATTTAACGTTTTGACCAATGTGACCATACATGAATTCTGGTCACAAGGTCACAATTGGAGAAGGGTACGTGCAGAAATAGTTTTAGCAAAAGGAGAGTATTTTGGATAATGCCCCTATTGAAACATGAGCCTTGTTATATTCGCTTACTGATTTTCTGCCTTGCCATTGCAATTGACGAACCATAAATTTCTTGTATAAACCGATCCTTTGAATTTATGTACCATTAACAGTATTTGTTTGATCTGTTCATGTGAAATATAGGTTATTTCAGAAGTGTAAATTTGGGAGAATCTCACAACGTACCAAGACTTGTAATTGATAATTGGCTTGAACCGGTTTATTATATATTTGGATTGGAATTGTATTTGTTTTTTTATTTGGGCCTGTGAATTCTTGTTGGGCCCAGTTTAGTGGAAATACCTGAATTTAGTGACCGGAAATGGCCCAAAACTAAAAAAACTGAAAGTCATGAATCACAAAATCCACAAACTTGTAAGATTAAAAGAAGAGTAAAAGAATGAAGTGTTTAAAACCATATGTATTGGATAATTTTAGTCTTAAAAATTGGAATCCTAAAAAATAAATTGGATAGTTTTAGTCTTAAATATTTGATAATAGCAAACCTAAGAAGAATTAAAATTGTCAAAATTTAATATAAATAATGAGATAATATAGTTTTATTAAAATTTAAAAATGCGAGGCCCGTTTTTAATAGAAAAATGTTCATATAAAACTTTACGATGTCAGCCAAAATGCGATATTTACAATGTTATTGCACAGCAAAAGCTAGATATACAGCTTCATGTTTTCCCCGTTTTACAGAACCAATGTTTAATATTTAGATATACTTATCAAACAATAAAAAATAGCATTTCATTTAAAAATAAAAGTATTTCAGGAATTGAAAGCTTTGGAATCATAGAATTTATGAATCTACTATATATATTGCCACATATTTATCCAATTATTAAATTATACCGTTTTTAGCTTCTTTTTTTTCCCTTTTCTATATTCTACAGTCCAACGGTCACATGGGGGGAGAGAATGGATACACCTTACCTTACCTTAGGCGCCTCTCTTGCCAACGCGAGGCCCCAACGGATATAAAATTTATCAGATCACTTATCCACCGTTGGATTTGAATTTCGTAATCCAACGGCTACGAATCAAAGCCCTAAAAAATTTGACCGTTGGAATTGAATCGTCGACTCCCTAATCTCCTCTCAATAAAAACCCCTCTCTTTCTCTCGCGTTCATATTCCCGTTCTCTGAGCCTCCCTCTAAGAGGAGAAACAAGAACAAATAAGACGAGCAAGAGCAAGAACAAGAAGAAAAAGTGTAAAGAAGATGGCGACGAGACCAGTTATTCCGCAACAAATCAGGGGTAATCCTCCGAAGTCTTCTTCGATTGAGTTTCACTCATCGATTTCGATTTGTTGGCTGTGATTGATTCTTTCGGATGCTTTTGAAAATTTCTTCGACAGTTGATCCGATGAATCTTGTGTTGTTGTGCCGTTCCGTGAGTTGCACTCGTATTATTTTGCTGTCGGGATTGAGGATTACGAACGATGATTGAAAAAGGGTCTTCTCTATTTGTGATTTCGGATATGGGTTTTCGTCATTTTGGGAAAATTTCTCACAGCTCTAGGTTTTTTTTTAACAGACTTTGGTTTCCGTTTTTCTGTGGGTGTTTCATCGCGTGCTTTTGAAATCTGAAATTGTCACCGAAAGGTTTGGGTTATGAACGATAATTGAAAAAGGGCGTTCTCTTTTTGGCGATTTCGGATATGGGTTTTCATCATTTTGGGAAAATATCTCAGCTCTAGGTTTTTTAACAGATTTTTGGTGGGTGTTTCATCGAGTGCTATTCAAATCTGAATTCTTTTACCGAAATATTTGTGCGTTTGATGATTTTACATCTGAGTTGCTCTCCTGATTCTCTAGATTGGATCTGATCTCATGTTTTCTGTTGTGGGTGTTTGAGTTCTTGGAGATGATTCTCACAGATTCCTTACTTCCTGCGTTTGGATGCCGGATTGATTCTGAATAACAAAGACTTTCACCAACGGCCTCTTGATTATGTTCCTTGTTTTCCTATCCAATCGAGGCAGAACATGGGTTCGATCTGGCTGGTTTGAAAACGTCTCATCCTGAACGGTCTCTTGATTATGTTTCAGGCGATCCAGTTGTTGGTGGTGAGAAGATACAGAAGAAAAACGTGGCTGCAGGAAGGAACCGTCGCGCTCTTGGCGATATCGGAAATCTTGTTTCTGTTCCAGGAGTTGAAGGCAAACCCCAACAGCCTCAGATCAATCGCCCCCTCACTCGTAGCTTCCGAGCACAGCTACTAGCCAACGCACAAGCTGCAGGGAAAAAGGTTCATCTCTCAAACCAACTCGTCAATGGTTGACTATCAGATTGATTTGATACAGCAAAGGGTGGATCGAGTGCTTATGTCAATGTTTTTTTTTTCTGTCTTCTCCATGTCATACAGCAAATAAATGCAGAAAAAGCTCCAGTTCTTGATGGAGTTCATGCTGTTAACAAGAAACCCGCAGCTCAAAGGGCGGATCGGAAG
>NW_010965122.1:1583500-1591357 GCF_000463585.1 Tarenaya hassleriana
AACTGTCGACATCGGAAGAAAGCACCAGTTGCCATTAAGCAGGTAAAGGCAACTGAAGTGATTGAGATCAGTCCTGATACAGTTGAAAAGGTAGTAGAGGCTAAGGATAAGAAGAAGCAAGAGAAGAAAAATCAGGCAGCTGTGTCGGGCCAGAAGAATGTAACATACTCCTCTGTCCTAAGTGCTCGAAGCAAGGTAACATTCTTTGTTTTCCACTTACACTGATTCCATTTTAGAGTGGACAGATTGTTTGTGTATCTGATCATGCTTTATACACGTTGGACAGGCTGCTAATGAGATAGGCAACAGACCCAAAGAGCAGATTTCTGACATCGATGCTGCAGACAAGGACAACGATCTTGCTGCTGTGGAGTATGTCGAGGACATGTACACATTCTACAAGGAAGTAGAGGTGCGTTTACACTGTTCCAGAGTTTTGTAGTCTAGATCTCCCACGATTGCTTGTGAATCAAGCAATACAAGAACTAGATGTGAACTTTCCCTTTGTGATGCTGCAGAATGAGAGTCGGCCTCAGATGTACATGCAAACACAGCCTGAGATCAATGAGAAGATGAGATCGATTCTGATAGACTGGATAGTAGAAGTTCATCTCAAGTTTGAACTGTCCTCTGAGACCCTCTACCTTACCATCAATTTAACCGATCGTTTGTTGTCCACGAAAACTGTCCCAAGGAGAGAATTGCAGCTCGTAGGCATTGCCGCCTTGCTCATAGCTTCAAAGTATGAAGAAATCTGGCCTCCTCAGGTATAAACATATATATATACACAGCAATCTTACTTGTTTGTAAGTTCATTATTGCACTATGTAATAACGTGACCATTGTAATCCTTGAACAGGTTAATGATTTAGTATACGTCACGGACAATGCTTACACCAATGAACACATTCTAATGATGGAGAAAACCATACTTGGAACCCTCGGATGGTACGTGACTGTTCCAACACAGTACGTGTTCCTTGCCAGGTTCATCAAAGCCGCCATTTCTGATCCTGAGGTGAGAGAGATTTTCAAAAGACATGATTTTGGGATCTGGGCTTTCTTGAAATCGTCTTATATAATACACAATTGTAACATTCTTTTTGTTGTTGTTGCTTCTTCTTTGCTTTTTTGTACAGATGGAGCATATGGTTTACTTCCTTGCAGAGTTGGGTATGATGCATTACGACACGTTAATGTTCTGTCCTTCCATGCTTGCTGCCTCAGCTGTCTATGCAGCGAGATGTTCATTGAACCGGAGCCCTGCTTGGACCGATACCCTGAAGTTCCACACCGGCTATTCAGAATCTCAACTAATGTATGTAATGACAAACCCAAGAAGGAAAACAGAATCATGACGAACCCTAGAATCTGAACTAATAATGTTTTGTATCTAATGTGTGTTGTTGGGTGAGCAGGGATTGTGCAAAGCTTCTAACTTTCATTCACTCGAAGTCCCGGGAGAGCAAGTTACATGCCGTGTGCAAGAAGTATTCGAGCTCCGAGAGAGGAGCTGTTGCTTCGGTTGGACCAGCCAAGTCTCTCTTGTCTGGTGGCTCTGATTCTGCAACTTCAGCAGCTTAGATATATGGACAGACAATCTTGTCTCTTGATATAGTACCAAACTTAGCCATCATCTTGTTCTGGTTGAGAAACAAAAACATGTTTTGTATGAACGAATTCAAAGTATTAATGAATTCTGTCTCTCTTGCGTTTGGCAATTTTTGGATTCGGGAATCACTGAATACTTTAAAAGTTCTGTAAAGAGAAAGATGTGTTTGTAGTTAAATTCAAAGTATCAAATGAAAACATGGGACTTTCTGACAAATTGAAACGTCGTGTTCAATTTGTAAAGAAGTAAAAATACGTGGAGGTATATAAAATTTACTCGTGATTGGTTTCGTTGCGAAAATTTAGGCAAAGGCGTTCAAGCTTATATCTTTTGCAGAGTAATCGCAAAGGTAGGTAGATCCTCCTCCTTGTCGTCTTCGCTTCTGATGTGGTCTCTGATCATTTTGCGGCTGTCGGATAAGGATTTCGGGTGTAAGATTCGATGTAGAGTGTGTGATTTTTCTTCCATGATCTAATGAAGCTAGCCCAGTTCGTGGAGTGTACCGTCTATGATTATGTCTAGCCACAGATTGTTATAGGCCAGCACGAGTGCATTGTTGAAGAACTTGCTTATCATATTGCTGGAGAGGAATGAAGCTGTTTTAGCGCCGGATTTATTGAAACGATCGTATAGCTTCACGTACTGAGCCTCAACAGAGTGAGAATCTAAGGACCTTTTAATTTGCAGGCAGACATTCAACATTGCTTGCGAAATTTTGGTTTTCTGCTTTCTCCACATCAATTTTGCTAAACTTTTGCTGGAAAGCAGTGGCTCTTCTTTGTAGGCTCATCAAGTCCTGATGGATTTCGAGGAACCCTTGAAGGATCCTCTTGTTTCCATTTATATTATATTAATACCAGGCCACCATAGCAGAACGAGCCACTGTTTTTCAGCAACACTGTGAACGGGCGGCAATAACAAAGTTATAAAATTATAACAACAACTGACAGTTTGGCCGAGTGGTCTAAGGCGCCAGATTTAGGCTCTGGTCCGAAAGGGCGTGGGTTCAAATCCCACAGCTGTCAATATTCCTATTTTTTGTTTCTTTTAAATGAAAACGACACCGTTGTAAAGTTACGGACGATTTCTGAGGGTGTTTAGGTAATTTAACGTAGTCTTTAGCTGAACCCTAATTATAAATCAGCTTTCTTCTTCTCCCCCATCGCTCGCGTCGACAGCCTCCACGAACATCCAAAACCCTACCCTATCTCCTCCACCCATCTCTTGTTAACCATGGTAAGCTCTTCTTCTCTCTCCATGGATGCTTTGTAGTTTGTACATTAGCAAAGTGTTTTTAGCGTTTTTATTTTGCACGCTAAAATTTGCGACGCGAGAACTTGTTTAGATAGATTCCGCTTCGATTTTGTCTTAGATGCCGATTCTCCAGCACTTTGTTGGTTTTCTCGGAGTTGTCTCAATTCCAGTTGCGGCCTCGATGTTAATCTTGATTCATCGAGAAGCGATACGTGATCTTAATTAGCTGTTGCTGACTGATCCATGGATCAGAGTAATGGATTTTTCTTCGACGCATTGATTTTCATGTTTTGTCTGCATCCATGTTCGGAGTAGTGCTTACCGAGAAATCGTAGTTGAAGATTTTTATTTTCCTGTTTTGTTTCCCATGTAGTCGAGGAGAAAGACCAGAGAGCCCAAGGAGGAAAATGTCACTCTCGGACCTGCTGTCCGTGAAGGAGAGCAAGTCTTTGGCGTTGTTCACATCTTTGCATCGTTCAATGACACGTTCATTGTAAGTCGCTTGATTGAAGTATTTAGCTTTGTATATATATAAATATATCTAGATTGTCTTTCTTTCTTGCATTTACGACAATGGAGGTTGTTATATTTGCAGCATGTGACTGATCTGTCTGGAAGAGAAACACTTGTTCGTATCACTGGTATGTTCTGTACTCTCTGTTTATGTTGAGTATTGATTTCCTTCTTTCTTAATGCAAGATTCTCAGTTGATTTTGTCTCTGCTGTGGTGAATTGGAGTTTTTTGCCTCCTTAATTTGTACACGTTTTGTTCTTAATCTACATTTACGCTAGATAAGAAAAAAAGATTTGTCCTTTGTATCATGATTGTTGGATAGTGGATTTTGAGCTGTTCTTTGTGTTCTTGGTATCCTTTGTCTCCTTTCAGGTGGCATGAAGGTCAAGGCTGATCGTGATGAGTCCTCTCCATATGCTGCCATGCTTGCAGCCCAAGATGTTGCTCAGAGATGCAAGGTTCTTCTTCTTCAGATCAAACCTTTTGAATACTATATGAAAATCACTCTGGTTGTGTGAACGTTCTCTCGATTTCTAATTTTTGTAAACTCTTGCAGGAGCTCGGGATCACAGCCCTTCACGTGAAGCTCCGTGCCACTGGAGGAAACAAGACCAAGACCCCTGGTCCTGGTGCTCAGTCTGCCCTCCGAGCTCTTGCTCGTTCCGGCATGAAGATTGGCCGTATAGGTACCGCTTTCAAAGTGTTTTCTGTTTTAATCCCCTGAAATTTAGACCAAATGGATTCATGAATTTGATGCAGAAACCGATTTCATAGCTGGAAAATTGATATGGTAAATAATCGTGGGGCTGATTGATGTAAATGGTTGTAATGATTCGCAGAGGATGTGACACCAATTCCGACCGATAGTACCCGCAGAAAGGGAGGTAGAAGGGGAAGGAGGCTGTAATTGCTTTTGCCCCCGTGGTTTCAGATGGTATTATCGTTCACTTTGCCCATTTTCTCCCTTTTTTTGGGTTAAATTCTACACTTGCTATGTTCTTTCTCGCCCGTTGCTTAAAGACATTGTAGTGTTTTTTATTGTGACTTTGAAATTTGGAGTTACCCAGAAAAAGAAGCAGAGGATGGTATTTATCTGAATTTTGTTTTGTTACAAAATGGCTGGTTATGGTGCTTTTTTTTTTGTTGTCTCCTAAAACAACGTCCTGCAAATTTGGAAACATGGAGTTATCAATGTTTCGAACACTTCCAAAGTGGGAATGAACCTTGAAAGTGTTGTGGAAAGATTTTTACAATGGTGGATAATTCGGCTGTTCTTGATCAAACTCAACCAACTCAGAACATAAGATTAAAACTGAAATGTTAAAGAATAATCTATTGAAAAGTCGAATGGAATCCAGAATTTATTTTGGAAAAATGACTCTTTTTTGTTAAAAATTTAATAATATTATGAAAAGAACCCACCTTTTTTTTAGCAATCCAACAAAAAGAAACAAATCAGCTCCGGTAAAATTTACTCGATAAGCTACATTTAAATAAAATTTTAAAAATCATTTACATTTCATAAAATAAGGTTCTTAAAACAATATTTGATTTAACAAGTAAATCATTTTGTGAAGTGGAATGAACTTTAGAAGAGTTAAGTATTTATTTTTAAGTTTGACAAAATAAACACTTAAGTCTTCTACGATTGTCAAAATAAACAAAATGAATTACATGGTCCAATGAGATGCAAATACGTCAGATTATTTTACTTAGTTTTTTTTTTACAATCGAAAAAAGTTCATATATTTTTTTAGATCACTAAAAATTTTTAGTGTTTTTTTATAATCGCATAAAAGTTTATGTATTTTTTGGATCATTTAAAAAGTTCAGTATTTTTTTAGATTCGTTTAAAAAGTTTAATATTTATTTGACAAAAAATAAAGTTCAGTGTTTTATTTGTCAAAATTATAAAATTCAGTGTTTTTTTACTCTATATTATATTCAAATAAAATTCGAAGGTTAATTCTACTTCACAAAAATAAATGGGCTTTTAAAAATAATATTGCGTTTAACATTCATGTAAGACCTTAAAAACGAATTACAAGTTTGAATTTATATGCATAGAAATATAACTTACACCATATTTTATCAATATTATTAAAATAACCCAACTTTTTTAACAATAAAACAAAAATAAGTAGATCAAGTCTAGTCTGTTATAAATGAATAGTGAAGCTACGGTACTGTTCACGCAGCCGGACACTGTTCACGCAGCCGGGTACTGTTCACGCCGCCATACGGTTACTGTTCATAAATACGTATACGTGAACAGTAACTTCGGATTTTCTATAAATAGCTCATTTCCCTCCTTCATTTGTACATAATTCCAAGAAAAGAAAATTATTGAAATCTTGTTCCTGAATCTCTCAAACGATCGATTTCGGTTTCTAGTTAACGATCTGATTCTCGGGTCTTCTATATTTCTTCGTTTTTCATAACACGTTATCAGCACGAACGCTCTTCTACGACAAAGGTAATATTATATATTCGCTCTAATGATATATACACATATTAATTGATTCTTGAATAGAATTAACCCCAAGCTATATATAAATATCAGTTAATTATTGTTTAAATTAATGGACGGCTAAGCCGCCTTAATTATTTATTACTATTGGACGGCTGAGCCGCCTTAATTATTTATTACTGTTGGACGGCTGAGCCGCCTTAATTATTTATTACTATTGGACGGCTGAGCCGCCTTAATTATTTATTTGTTACTGTTGGACGGCTGAGCCGCCTTAATTATTAATTTGAAATATTGTGTTATTTATGGACGGTCGTACCGCCTAAATTGTTTTATCTTTATGGACGACAATGCCGCCTGAATTATTTTACTTTTGCATACGGTAATACCGCCGCATATAAACAATTATATTATCTAATCTATATAAATTAATAAATATTTACCATGCAAAATATTATCATATATAATATTGATGGTCATTTATACAGAAAATGTTTTGAACAAACAAAATATGTTAGTAATAAAATTTACGATTAAAGTTTTATAAATTCTTTTATATATCGTTATATTAATTATAAATTATTTGTTTCCTCAATAATTAGTTAATTATATATATAGCATGATCAATTAATTTTACAAAATAGTTTAACAATTCGTTTTGATAAATTATTTCATATAGTTTCATGATATGATATAAATTGTTAAAATCATTTATAAAATTTAAATAAATAAATAAAAAACTCCAACGGCTATAATTAAAAAAAAATAATAATAATAATAATAATCAAATTTTGGCTCCTCCCCAACGGCTAGGAATAGTGAATTTTACCCTATAAATACACTCCACCATTCACTCAAAAACTCACACTAAAATCATCTTTCTCTCTTCTTCTCCCACGAAATAAAAAAAAATCTCCCAAGATGGATTTTATTAAAATTTTCTTTGTTGTAGCAATTGTAGTAGTAACATTTGGTATTTTCTTTGATAAAAATCTAAAAAAAAATCTCCCAAGATGGATTTTATTAAAATTTTCTTTGTTGTAGCAATTGTAGTAGTAACATTTGGTATTTTCTTTGATAAAAATCTCGACCCAGTTTTGTTTCCAATTTGCGTTGCGGTCTTACCTCTCGTGTATGTGTTACTAATTATAGCAATTTATATGTAATCATGCATTTCGTTATGTTGTATTCTCTATGATAATGAATAAAGCTAATATATGGTTTGTTTTTTTCTGTTTAGTCATAATGGCAAGAATGGCTAATATCGAGTTCGAGGTCCTCGACATATCGGGGAAAAATTATCTATCGTGGCAATTGGATGCTGATTTGCACTTGGAATCAAAAGGTCTTGGTGCCACAATTAAAGAGAAAAGTGCATCAACTGAAAATAAAGCAAAAGCACTAATATTATTGAGGCATCATATTCATGATGATTTAAAAAAGGAATATCTGACAATCAAAGATCCTGCAGATCTTTGGAAAAAATTAAAAGACCGTTTTGATCATCAAAAAACGGTAATCCTCCCCAAGGCAAAATATGAGTGGATTCATCTCAGATTTCAAGATTTCAAAACTGTCAGTGAATATAACTCGGCGATGTACCGAATCACATCAGTTTTGAAATTATGTGGTGAAACAGTTAGCGAAAATGAGATGTTGGAAAAAACCTTTTCAACTATGCACGCCTCGAACATTATCCTCCAACAACAGTATCGAGAAAAGGGGTATACAAAATACTCAGAGTTTCTCTCATGTCTTCTATTGGCCGAGCAGAATAATGAATTACTGATGAAAAATCATGCATCTCGGCCGACAGGTTCTGTACCATTTCCTGAAGTAAATGTTACAGAAAATATATCATTCCCTGGAGAGAATGTTATATTTTATAATAACCGAGGACGTGGTTATTTTCAAGGTAGAGGCTGAGGTCGAGGTCGAGGCCGAGGACGAGGTCGTGGCGTTAGCCGAAGTTGGAATAGAGGAGGGTAGGATTCCATATGCCTCGGC
>NW_010965122.1:1592942-1594785 GCF_000463585.1 Tarenaya hassleriana
GCCTCGGACTAATCTTGGTCCGCCGGACCAAGCTCCTGGTCCGGCGGACCGGGATCCGGAATATTTCCAAATTCGAATTTTAGGGTTTTCTAATCTTATTTAAGTTGGGGATTTTCGACCAAACTAAAAATAGAGCCGACCTAAAACTCAGAGAAACACATTAGAACCCTAGAGAAGCTGTTCTCTTGGATTTCTATTGTCCCGGGATTGGATCTCGTCTCTTGAGTTACCCTTTTCTTCACTAATCCTAGCAGATTCGTTCCAAATCGTTTGGAATCCTTCCCGTCGGTGTGGATACGTGTAGAGGAGCTGTACTTTCAGCTCTTGGTGATTTAGAACAGGCCCCGGATCGAAACAAACTTCAAGTCTCATCGAGAACGAGGTAAGTAACGATTCCCTCGGTGATATACACGATCTTTCGGGTTCTGCAAGTTTGGTTGCGTGTGACGTTTGACTAGGTTTAGATTTTTCTTCCGCTGCATGAAACCTAGTAAACCAAACCCTAGATCGATTTGATCGCATGCTAGGAACCCGTAGATTTCCCAACACAGACGTCGGAGACTGCCACTCCATGACGGCCTCGATCTTAGCTAGATCGACCTGAATACCCTGGGCTGATACCACATGTCCCAGTAACCCAATCTCCTGTAGCCAAAAGCTACACTTGTTGAACTTAGCGTACAACCAGTTCTCTCTCAGCCTCCACAATATCTTCCGCAGATGCTCCTCATGCGTCTGCAGATCCGGTGAGTAGATGAGAAGGTCATCGATGAAGATGATGACAAACTCATCTAGATATTCCATGAACACGCGGTTCATAAGCTGCATGAAAACCGGAGGCGCGTTCGTGAGCTCAAAAGGCATAACTACGAACTCGAAGTGTCCATATCTCGTCCGGAACGCCGTCTTCTGCACGTCATCCTCCTTGATCCGAATCTGATGATATTCGGATCGTAAATCTATCTTTGAGAACCACTGGGCTCCCTGTACTGGTCAAGTAAGTCATCAATCCTCGGTAACGGGTACCGATCCTTGATGGTTACCTGGTTGAGCCCCCGATAATCAATGCACAAACGCATACTCTTGTCCTTCTTCTTCATGAAGAGTACTGGTGCTCCCCATGGTGAAACGCTAGGGCGGATGAAACCCTGCTCCACCAACTCATTCAGCTGTTTCTTCAGCTCGGCCATCTCCGTAGGTGCCATCCGGTACGGAGCCTTGGAAATAGGCTCAGTACCCGGTAGCACGTCTAAGCCGAAGTCAACCTCTCGACCAGGTGGTAATCCCGACAGGTCATCGGGAAATACATCTGGGAATTCCCGGGCAATCGGCGTATCCTCCAGTCTCCTCTTTGACTCCTGTGTAGCCGTAATAACTACTAGGAAAGCCTCGTTGCCCTTCCTGATCATCTTCTCGACTTTCAGTACCGAGATGATCGGGTCCGTTGCTGGCGCTCCTCTACCCCTGAACTCGAACCCTCCGAAATCGTCCGCAAACCAGATCGTCCTCTTGGGACAATCAATGTAGGCCTGATATCTCATCAGCCAATCCATACCCAATATAATGTCGAATCCCCCGATGGGTACCACGATGAAATCTGCGGTTAATAGACGACCGCAAACCTCGAGGGGCACCCCTCACAGGATCCCATGAACTGCTAATGTCTCTCCCGAGGGTATACGCACGGTGAAATCGCTTTTCGGTTCGATCTCCCCAGTCTCTAGTCTCACTGCTACCTCCACACTCATGAAACTATGGGTCGCCCCGGTATCGAATAGTGTGTAACATGCAACCCCATGGATATATAGAGTACCTGCGATCGCGGCAGCCTCGGCTCCAGCAG
>NW_010965122.1:1594910-1595490 GCF_000463585.1 Tarenaya hassleriana
TCTCGGTGCCACGGCCGGTGGTCCCGTAGGCCTCGTCGGACAACGTGATGCAATGTGTCCGGGCTGGTCGCAACGATAACATACCACTGGTCCCCTCGCCGCCAGTGGTGGTTGTGCACGAATAGCCGGCGCCTTGCCCTTGTCACGCGGATCGCTGGCCCAGATGTTCTTCCCCGATGAATACGTGCTGAAGCATTTCCTGAAAGGGCTCCGCTCACGAGTCTTCCCTTCCTTCTTCTCCCGCTCTCCACGCTCCACCTTCTCCAGCTGCGAAATGTATCGACTCAGCGTCGGGTACTCTTGGATCTCGATCTTCCTCCACAGGTAAGGTCGGAGTCCAGCAATGAACTTCTGGATCTTCGACGCCTCGATGGATACCAGATGCCCTCCGTACATCAGTAGGCGGGTGAACTCCACCTCGTACTCACTGACCGTCATGTCTCCCTGCTGCAACATGAGGAACTCGGTCATGCGGTACTCATGGTCCTGCCTCCGGAAGTACTTCGCCTCGAACTCCTGTCGGAACTCCTCCCAGGTGAAACGGTGTCCCGCTGGTGCCTCCTGCACCACCTTCGCCCAC
>NW_010965122.1:1595725-1596082 GCF_000463585.1 Tarenaya hassleriana
CGTGGGCAGCCAGGTGCTGCCACACGGTCTCCTGGAACTGCCGAAACTCGGCCCTCCAGCTCTCATCTCCCGGGTTAAGCGGTGGAGCCTGATCGGGAATGTTGTTAGCCCTCGCTGCAAGCCTAGCACGTCTGGCGCCATTTCACTGCACCACATTAAGATAGTTTAGCAACTGATGACCGATACTGCATCATCAATGTACGGACCTCGGACAAGAGGATTTTCTTCGGACATGGTTTGAAAACATTTTTCGTAGAAAACCATTGGGTAATGAGCACGATTCCTTCCCGAGGAAAGAACGTGGCTCTGATACCAAAAGTTGTGACACCCGTAACCCGTGTACAGTATACGGGCTGT
>NW_010965122.1:1596225-1596762 GCF_000463585.1 Tarenaya hassleriana
GGGAAATACAAGTCTCGTAACCCAAAATGTAAATCCCGTACATGATGCTGCCTCTCTCAGGTCGTCGTCTGCCGGATGCGCTAGGCGTAATCCTCGTGATCTGAAAAATGTAAACCACGAGGGCTAAGCACAACTGCTTAGTGAGTAGCCCGGGTTGAACCCGGAAATTCCGTTCCCAACGAGAACGGTACAGTCGACACTTCCATAAAGAAAACACATGCAATAAGTAAAAACACGGTAAGCACGTAAATAGCAATCACAATCACGCCCATATGGAGTCCACCATAGGGCTTAGCCGTATCCCCTGGTCAAGTCCATGACCAGGGGCGAATCCACGCCCGTCACTCGCGTGACGTTAGCCATCGCATCGCATGCGATCGTGCGCGTCTCCTGCGCCTGTCACTCTCGTGACTACTGATGTCAAGTCCATGACACAACGGAAATACGTCTGGTCCGGCGGAGTCCGTTCTGTTGGAGTACGTCTGGTCCGGCGGACCAGGACTTGTCAGCCCCGGACCAGACGACTCTTTCCCCTTT
>NW_010965122.1:1597048-1597796 GCF_000463585.1 Tarenaya hassleriana
ATTTTTCTCTCCCGAATCGATTCGGGGTTGCTTCCAAATGCTACTAAAACACAGTTTGACATCCCTAAACATGTTCTAAACCTCAAGCACGCAATGAAATCTCGATTTGGACTATCACACATTGAGAACAAGATCTCACAACTCCAACTCAAGCCACTCACCTTGTTCAAGAGTTTGTCCGAGCTTGTGTGCGTTCCTCGTGGCTCCACACGACGTGAACACCTTCAGGGCACGTCTAGGGACGTTCCCCCTTGCTTCCCCGAGCTCCCCTTGCCCTGGTTCATCGCCTTTCTCTCCCTCTCTCCCTCTTTCTCTACTTCCTCTGTTTTGCCCGAAAATGGCTAAGGCAGAGGATTGAGAGCTGTTTATGGCGTGCGAGAGGGGTCAAGTGGGCTCGAGCCCAGGCCCATAGGCGCGCCTGCAACACCCTCGAGGCGTGGGAGGCGACTGGACGGCGAGTGGGCCCCGGAATCCGGCGAATTTCGCGTCCCAAGGTGGCAACAACGCAAGTTGCGTTATCTGTCATTCCCAGTCCGCCGGAACAACTCACCCTCGAGGCGTGGGAGGCGACTGGACGGCGAGTGGGCCCCGGAATCCGGCGAATTTCGCGTCCCAAGGTGGCAACAACGCAAGTTGCGTTATCTGTCATTCCCAGTCCGCCGGAACAACTTCCTGGTCCGCCGGACCGGGGTCAGTTTATTTTTTTTTTTCGAAACTTCTCCCAGTCCGCGCTGTCCAGTCCCCACTC
>NW_010965122.1:1597842-1611535 GCF_000463585.1 Tarenaya hassleriana
TTTTTTTTTTCTTTTTTTTTCTTTTTCCTTTTCTTCATTCTTTCTCGGTCTTTTCCGCACGTGACGATCTTCGTGCATCTCCCCGATATTGTACCGTCACTTTTGGTGATTTCGTGATATCTCTATTTAATTATTCATTTTTAATAATTAAATATTCAAATCGGGTTTCGGGGTATTACATACAGGGTCACACACGCAGGGAATGACAAAATGCACGAGAAAACGACGGAAAAACCGAGACGGAAGGGTCCAGACCGGCGGACCACCTTTCCTCCCCTTTGGCCACCTCCTGCTTCCTCTGGGACACGAGATTTCGCCCAAGTCCGCCCATTCTTCGGTCATTTCCCTCTCACTTCACTCTCTCACTCTTTCTCGCAAACTCTCTCAAAACTCTGAAACTTCAATCTTCGATTGGAACTTCGATTTTGGTCGAAATCAATCAATAAACCCAACAATCAACTCTAGGAAACTCCCCAACAAAGCCCCAAGCTCGAATTTAAGCTAGGTGAGTGTTTTAGGTTAAGTCCGAAAATGATAATCAAATTGAAAATGGAGATTTGCATGTTTTGAGTGTGAATTGCATGAAATTGACTTTAGATTTGAGTTCCCCATTATCTCTAGATTGTTTTGGGCTATAGATGGTTGAGTTTGGTGTGAAAAATCGGAACCCGAACTTCCTGGTTCGCCTGGACCGTCCGTTCTAGGGTTTGCAGGGTCTCGGGGGAGAAGACGAAGTTTGGACCTTCCGGTCCAGGTGTGGACCGTCTGTTCCATAACCCTGGACCATCCGTTCCAGGTTCTTCCAAACCGAAGGGACCGGACCTTGCGGACCGTCCGTTC
Organism: Tarenaya hassleriana; assembly: GCF_000463585.1. NCBI lineage: Eukaryota > Viridiplantae > Streptophyta > Magnoliopsida > Brassicales > Cleomaceae > Tarenaya > Tarenaya hassleriana. The sequence continues at coordinate 1,598,683 of NW_010965122.1, forward strand.
CAGACTGGACGGACCGTTCGTTCCAGGTGCCTATTACCCCGTTTTGACTCGTATCGTCGGATCAAGCGAGATCTGATGCAACCGACCCCCATACCTGACCTACCTTGACCTGTTTCCTACCCTAACCTCACAAAACTTGAACGAAATCATTCTACGGTGAGTAAAACCTTCGGAACGAGTTAAATTGGTAACCCAAAATGGTCAAAACCTAATTTGATCGGATCAGAGGATAAAAGAATGAAATGAACATAATGGAATCGGTATACCAGAATAACAAGTAAAGACGTGTGTATGTGTGACTAAAACGTAATCTCGTATGAATGCTTGTGATTGGGGAATCAGGTAGTTGGCATGGCGTGAGACTTTATCTCGGAGGGTCGGAATAAAGTTGAGCGTGTGTTTGTAGTCTGGGTTGAGATGATATCCCGATGATTGCATTGTGTGAGATCTCCTCTTTACGATCTTCGACCCGGGTCGGGTTTCATATTGAGGAGACATGATTGTGATTGATCGCCTATGGGCAGAGCTTGGAGCCGATGATGCACGTGATAGTCTTTAGTGATTCGGCTATCATGGGTTGAGGAAATCTTACGGTTACTCTGTGACCGCGCCAACGTTCCACTTGCTATGGAACGAGTTCGGGAGTGATTCCCGGCAGAGACTGGCACACATTTACCCGTGACTCGGGATTGAAAGATTCTCCCGACGAGGTTATGCGAAAATACTCTGAAAGACTTGAGCTCGGGTTTGATGAGCTTTTCCGTGGCAGATGGTCGGCGAGAGGTTGTCAGTTGTTGACTGACTTCGCTCGACATAGTCGGTGGTGGCCTGGAGGAGGCACCTGGCGCTCTGGTATCAAGAGGTGATATCGATATCAAAGGGGATGGTTGGTGTGATACGTTTTTATGAAGTGTTGGGCTTGGGTTGTTGCATTTTTACTATTCCGGCTTCGGTCGAGGAGAGTGAGGGGATTATGCATTGCACATGGAGGGTCCTTAGCTACGCGTGTGATGCACGCGCAGAGACGATTTGACGGTACCGGTGTTACTGATAGACCCGATGAGTCGTGCTATGACTCGTATATGTGTCCTGGACTGGTGATACCAGCTCAGTTTACTATCCTATGTGTGTGATGCACATAGAGACGATTTGACGGCTCATGTCCGATGACTTGTGATTCAGACTGTTTGTGCTTGATGCATGTGTTAGACGCTATGACATGATATGTTTGGACATGTATATTTACATATTATGTGTATAATATTGCTTGTGCTTGGCCATTTGCAATTTGAGTATGATCTTCGGGTTTAACCCGAAGTACTCACTAAGCATATAGCTTATGGACGTTGTTATGCAACGTTTCAGGTTCGGATCAGCTTTGGCAGCAGCAGGACGAGGGTACTGGTGATGAGTGAGACATTTTCTCCGGATCATGTATACTTTCCTCTCTAGACGTGTACTGTATGTTTGTCGTTGATGGTATATATCGACTATGTATTATATCGTATTCATCGTCTTTATATTATGGTGTGTACGTCTACTGTATGTGGGTTTGTTGTGTATAAACATATTTCCGCTGCGTATGTATAATATAAAAATGTTTTAAAATTTCCGCTATTTTGATATATGGTTTGATCGTCCATGTGGCGCAACTCGTGGGCGGAACACGGGTTACGGACGTCACAACCGTTGCGTCGGAATCTACCTTTAATAAGAGTGATCGTGTTATCGATCCATTTCGTAGTTCTCTTACTCCGCAATTGGTTGAAGCTTTGATTTGCACTCAAGATTGGCTTCGATCGGATTATGGATTAGTAACACTTGAAGAATCGTTGGATAACCTTGCAAAATTTGAAGAATGTATGATTTATTATAAATTTATGTATGTATATTAATATTTTATAAATTTATTATTTTATTTTGTGTGTTTAATTTTGTAGATTATCCGATATCAAAGGGAAGTGAAAGTCATCTTGAAAGAGGATATAAATCGGATTAATAAGATAAACAAATGGTAAGTCTATTTGTATGTGTTCTCTATATTGTTTAATTTTTTGTCTTATGATACGATTTTTTTTTATAGATCCAAAAAGATGTTAGTAATGACAATGGACACGTTAATGTGGTGGTGAAGTTGAAGATGAATTGGAATTATGTTCAAGAAGTCGAAGATGAATTGAAATTATATTTTTTTTTATATATTTGGACCGTGTTTTATGTGTGATTTTCTTTAAATATTTACATTTTTATTGAAAATTTGACTTTAAAATCCAGGTTCGCGTACTCGCGGGTACCCAAATATTTTTTCGGGTGTTCGATCAAGTCGGGTTACAATTCAAGTAATTTTTTATAAAAAGATTCGGGTTCGGATAACCCTAAAATTCTGAACTCGTGCCCACCGCTAGTTGTGTGTGTGTTTGGTTTGGTGTGTTTTTTTAAATGGTGGTTGCATCACCTTTTTTTAAATTAATTTAATTATTATTATTTTCCACATGGACAGAGATTTAGGTGCCCTCTCATTTATGTTTTTAATTTTAATTATTTTTAAATTGGGATTAAGCTCATATTATTACAATCTCCTTGAAGAAACGCATTCTGAACATCCATCTGTCATAAATCTCCAGATAAATTAGTAGCCAATGAAATGATAACACGAAAAGATTTGAGGTTGGTGACGGGGGCGAATGTTTCAGTGTAGTCCTCGCTATATGTTTGGGTAAAGTCCTGAACGACAAGTCGGGCCTTGTAGCGTTCTATCTCGCCATCCCTCCGATATTTTATTTTGTATACCTATTTGCTACCAACAGCTTTCTTTTCGGGGGGAGGGGGGAGAGATATGTTATTGTCCAAGTATAATTCCATTAAAGGGCAGATAATTCGTCACTCATAGCTTGATGTCATACTTGGTGTGTTAGCTTTTGTAAAATCACGTGGCTCCATAACCTATCAAGGTTACTGCACAAAGATACAACAAGCATAGAGTGAAGAGAGGGAGAGAGAAGAGATTGTATTGGATACTTCACCAAACAACCAATAAGAGTTGTATCTGAGGGATTGTCGCAACAGTTGTCGGCAACAGGTACAGTCACAGGATCGAGAGCAGGAGCTGCAACTAGCAATGAGGCGTAGGAGTGGGCAGAGGAGAGACGGAAGTCTGCTGTTGAACCTGTGCAAATTTGTGAAGTCTGATTCGCTCGCTACGACGGACCGGTGGTTCAAAAGGGGCGACGGTGGAGAGAGAGATAGGTTGGGCATCGGAAGGAACAGAGAGAGAAGCGGGAGGTGGAGACACGAGCGAGTTAGGTGTCAGAACAGGGCCTAAGTTCGACGGGTGACGCACCTCGTCAACATAGGTTGACATGGAAAAATAATCAATAGCCAAAGGCGCGATAAGGAATCATGTGAGGACTCAGAAACCGAAAAAGAAAGCACACTAGGAGGAACCAAAGGGTTAGCACATGGTGGAGAATCACGAACATATTTAAGAAGATATTGTACAGAAGACATAAAGTCAACGCTTGGAGGAACTAAATCGGCAAAACTGTCCCAAGGTCTTCGAGAGAAGTAAGGAGTTTGTTCTTGGGAGACGACATCCCAAGATATATATGTACATTCACTTGTAGGATGATAGAATTTCAACCCCTTCTGATCCGATGGATAACCGAGGAAGACGAAATGAATGCTCTCGCTATCGAGTTTAGTGCGACCGACATCTACAAGCAAAGGATAGCATACGCAACTGAAAACACGTAAGTGAGAAACCAAATCCTTAGTGTTTCGAAGTATCTCAAAGGGAGAGAGGTCATGTAAGACTTTGTTCGGGAGACCTTTGATGAGGTAACAAGCTAAGGTGACGGTATCACTCCAAAAGAGTTTTGGCACATTTCGGTGAAACAAAAGAGTGCGAACCACCTCTATAAGATCGATTTTTGCGTTCAACAACTCCATTTTGCTGCAGAGTGTATAGATATGAACGTTGATGGACTACTCTTTGGGAAGCAAGAAAGTTGCAAAATCGAGTGTTTGTAAACTCTCCATCATTATCCGTTCGAAGAGTCTTAATCTTGCAACCAAAATGGTTAGACACATAAGCAAAAAATTGACGAAAGGCATCAAGCATACCACTCTTGTTATGCAAAAGATAAACCCAAGTATATTTAGATTTTTCATCAATAAACGAAAGAAAATACTTATTATTATCATGTGAGAAAAGTGGTGAAGTCCAAACGTTGGAATGAAACAAATCAAAACAATGTTCATAAATGGCACGAGAAGTTGGAAAAACACTATGACGATGCTTTTCTAGGACACAAGCTTCACAAACACCGTAATCTAAGGTCGACTCTTGAACAAGTAACTTTAGCACTTTGTGATGAGGATGTCTTAGTTGGGCATGCCAAAATGACTTAAAGGCTTGCTCGGAACAAAGGGAATTATCGTCAATGACATAAAGATTGTCCTTCTTGCTACCCATTCCAAGGAACTCACCCGTCTTAGTATCCTGAATAACAACATTATTAGAATCAAATGTAATTGACCAATCGATTTGATTAATGAGCGCAGAAATAGATAATAAATTTGTTTTAAAATCAAGAACATGTGATGCGGGCACGAGTTTTTCAAAGATCGATAAGTGATCTTGTCCAACAATAGGGACGTGTTGACCATCGGCCACAGACACGTGACTCGAAAGATGCTTAGTTTTGCATAATAAGTTCGAGTCATTAATAATGTGATTAGTCACTCTGGAATCAATAATAAAAGACGATAAAGTAATATGAGAAGATGAAAAAGTTACGTTACCAGACTCTTTGTCTTTCATGGCAATGAGGAGTTGTTTGAAGCCAAGAACTTCATCCAGAATGAAGCTCATAGTCATGGTCATGGTCGTCATTGCTTGGCTCCGGTTTGATGAGGGCTCCATGTAACAGGAAAGGCTTCAGATGAGGATGGAACAACCAACACTTATCACAAGTATAACCAGTTTTCTTGCAATGCTCACATGTAAGAGGGCAACAATCTCTACCCGTCGTATGACTCGGTGAGAAAGGATCTTTGCGATGGTGAGCGAGCTCACTCGGGCTTGCAAATAAGTTATGACCTCCTTCCTCCCTCTTAATCATCATACACACCTCATCATATTTAAGGAGTTGTTCTTGAAGAAGAATATGATATATAAGATCATTATAAGAGCCATCAAGTGTAAGAAGAATCGAAAACACATTATCTTCTTCCAACTGTTGTTTGAATGCCTTGATGTCCACTGTAGAAAGGCATAAATCTTCTAATTCAGTCGATAGGCACTAAATTCTCCATGAATGGTGTTGAATGATTTGTCATTCTACTGCAAAGTAAACATCCTTTTCTTCAAGTCAATGATATGAAAAAGGTTTGTCACATTACCATAAACACTTTGTTGAAGTGCTTCGCATAGCTCTTTGGCAGTCTCCAGAGCAATGAATGATTTCAGCACATTAGAGTCCAATGAGCTCTGCAAGATGGTGAGTGTAAGGTCGTCTTCTTGCACCCATTTTCTTGATCAGCTTATGCTTGGCCAACAGGATTTTCAGTTACGAAAGGAGCAGAAGTCAGGGCTTGAGTTTTAGAGACATGTTCCCAAAGGCCTAAACTCTTGAGCACCGCTTGGCCGCTTTAGACCAATAAACGTAATCGTCGACGATAAGGATAACAAGAAAGTTTTCACGACAATGGCGTCCATTGCTTTCAGCATGAGAGTCAAGGCAAGGGTAAAAAAATGAAAGGAGAAGAAGAAACAAGGCAAAAAGCAAGATATCACCAGCCTTGTAGCTCTATACCATGTCAGACTTTGAGATTAAGAGACAACATGAACTGATGAAATCTGATGGTCAGAAAGAATCCAAATCGAAGAAGACAACACGACACTAGGGTTGTGAAAGAGAGAGATGAAAACAAAAGAATATTACTCTTCGATAATTGGGTCTGTACAAATGTTACAAATTAAATAGAAGGAAAATATATATGCATGAAAAGGTAATAGAATAAATGTAAAAATGTAAATGGAAAGTTTACAATTAGAGAAAAGTAAGATTAAAGTGATTTGTCTAACAACAGATTTGCTTCTTGAGTTGCTTCACTTTCTTGCTTGTCACGTAATCGAGCTTCTCGGTCACTAGTGTCGGACGTGTGCATAGGTTCTCGTTGATCATGTACTTCAGTTATTACCTCGACTCCAACACAAAAATGTACTGTCTTGAAACACGTAAAGAGACCACTTGAATAGATTTCTAAAGTGATCAAATTACATGGGCGATGATGAAAAAAGTAAGAACCCATGATGATCCGTTGATACAAAACAGTAATGTCCCTTTACTGTAGGTGTTAACTAAGTTAAAGAAAAGAAGCTCAAGGCAAAAGGGACGTAGGGATGATAATGCCTCCGATATTCTTGTGCCATGGATCGACCAAGTGAGTCTCCAAGTTCTCCAATGGTCTGGTGTCCAGGTAAGCCGATTTCTGCAGGTAGAATCCCAAGAAAGCAAATAACGCTAGATGCCATACCAAAATGATTATCTCGACTATATTTTCAAGTTTTCATAAACAGTATAAGTTATAAATCGTTTAGATGTTAGTATGTTTTCTATTTAGTATATGAAACTATTTAGTGATTCTTTGATGAATATAACATCATTTTATCAAATGTTTGAGAATAAAAAGGTAAATGAGCAAATAAAAATGTTTGCTTGCGGCTAATTCCAGTATCACTAGTAATGCACGATATTGTAAATGGTTATAATAAAATGATTGATATTTTAAAATAAAAAATGATAATTATTAAGCTCTCTTCAAAAAGTTTCTAAAAATGATAGTCTTTTAAATAGAAAACACTTTAAAACAATGTCATTAAAATTTTTATTGTAATCTCTTTTATGGATGTTATATCAAAATCGTCCAAAACGACCGTTTTAGTATATTTTTATTGATAGTCTAAATATTTGATAGTATAAAAGAAAATAAATGATTAAGAAGAGGCATTAATACCGTTTTTTTATTTCTTTAACCTTCAATTACTCGAACTTCTTAGGGTCTTTGAAGCATCCAAAAGGGTCGAAAGTTTCTCCCGAGTATTTCTTCTTCTCGAGATCTTTTTCCATACTTCTCTGACGTGTTCCGTAAAGGCAATAGCCAAGAACTTGGTCACTGGAATTGTCGGTAGAATCCACCAAGGCACAGAGTTTCCCAAGTATGTGGCTTGTCCTCTCGGGATGACCGCCCACTTTGAATCATATGCAGTGGATAAGCTCTGACTCTTTATACCTTTCCAAATTCTCTAACACTTCTCTTAGTAGGTCGAATCCAAAGTCTCTGTACCAAAAAAATATTAATGAAGAATTGTAAGATCCAAAACTGTAACATTATGGTCTAAATTTAACATATAAATTAATTCAAATTTATTACTGAGTAGATTTATACTACAAAATATATCTTTTTTAAGAATGAAAAACGCTGAGGTATTTTAAGATATTTATGTTCATCGGCGAATTATTAGCAAATCAATTAGTAAGTTGATAAACCAAACAAACTAAACCGAAATTTTTCAACCCGAGTTATCTGAAACTTGAACTGAACCAAACCAAAATTCCTTTGACCATTGGAGAGAAGTTTTGTTATCCAACCATAAATGAAATTCTATGTAAACCGAACTGGATCCAAAACAAAACTTAACCAAACCGAACCCAATTTGCCCAACCCTTGTTTCACCTTATCATTTGAAATTTATAGATAAGTCAAAAACTCACAAGGGAGAGAGAGAGAGGACGAGGGGTTAGCGTTTTTGCGTTACTTTGATCGTACGACATGAATCAGTAACACAAATCACTTACTTGCATAAACCTGTGAGGACGACAATACGTAGTATAACAATACCGAAATCAAATGAGACAACGATTTTTTAACGTGGAAAACTCCCTTGGTGTGAGGAATAAAAACCATGGTACCGTAGTTCACTAAAAAATCACACAACTATATCTCGTGTACAAAAAGCACAATTGAGGTTATAGAATATATACGTCAATATTATAACCTCAATACACCAAGAAAGCACAACTTAACAAATTATAACTTAGGTACCAAGTTAACCCCGCAGATTCTGATTTGAACAACTAATGCAAAATTTTACTATACAAATCAAAGAACATAGGGTCTAGAATTAGCATACCGAATTTTACCTCAATTGGAGAAGAATCCACCGTTTTTTTTCACAACAATCTGATTAGTCGCTCTTTGAAACCCCTGGATAAACAACTTTGGTAAAACCTGTTTTTTTTTTCAATTCTAACTATTGAAATCAAGATCCAACCCAAGAAAAAAGAGTGTAGAAGCTCTCTAAAAACTTTTAGATAGATCGGATAAGAGATTGATATCCGATCAATCGTTTGATCAAAAGCGTTCAAAGCTGTTTTTTCACTCCTCTTCTCCCTTTTCTCTCTTGTGTTTTTTCTTGTTGTTATTGTAATTCATCTGCAGTCCCAAACTCCTCTATTTATAGGAGTTCTACCACCATTTTCTTCCAGAAAAATGGCTGTAAGATTTAAACAAAATGGTTTCAATGGTGACTTCAAAAATAGTGGCTTCTATTGTCGAAATACGTGCTAATTTGAAGAATAGTTTCTCCACCCCAAAATCTTATCAACATGGGAGGAACTCAACAATTTTCCATTTCCCGACTATGTGGACAATCCACCATCCCACCAATCTTGCGACAAATAGCAAGCTTCCCTCTAGGAAGTATCTTTGTCATCAATATGAACCTTCTCGACTTCAACCTCTTTCGAATCAACGACATCTTGAATTCCAGTGATATCTCACATCAATATACTTCGATTTTGAATCGAACGTCTGTTTCTTCCCAAGATGAGTGATGCTCTGATTGTAGCATAACAAGACATGCCTATATTGTTTCAACCCAAACTGCTCAAGAAACCACTTCATCCTCAACAACTCCTTACAATTTTCCATTACGGCAATAAACTCAGTTTCAATGGTAGAAAATACAATGCATTTCTGCAACTGCGATTGCCATGCCATAACCCCGCTTGTAAATATTACCAAGTAACTTGACGTAGATTTTCGAGAATTTGGATAGCCATGTCAGAATCTGTGAATCCAACCAACAAAGGTTTTTCACCTCCAAGCACAATTCTCAAGCTAGAAGCCCCTCGAAGATAACTCAAAATCTACTTCAATAGATGTCAATGTTCTCTTCCTAGATTTGAAAGAAACTGACTGACAACCTCAACAACGTGATCTATATCTGGTCTTATACAAACCATAGCATATATCAAACTTCCCACTCCATAGGTGTATGGAACACGTCTCATATCTTTCTTCTTCGAATCTGTACTTGGACTCTGTTGACTGCTTAATCTAAAGTGTGAAGTAAGAGATGAATTCACAGCTTTAGATTTCTCCATATGGAACCGTTGAAGTACTTTCTCAATGTACTTCTCTTCCGACAGATACAACAACTTGTTACTTCTATCATGATTAATTCTTATCCGAAGAATTTGATTCGTTGGTCCCAAATTGTTCATGACAAAGAACCGACCAAGTTGTTTCTTCAACTCCATTATCTTCCCTGTGTTCTTACCCACAATCAACATATCATCCACGTAGAGCAGAAAGATGATAAAATTATCTTCAATTTGAGGTCGTTTTCTTGTAACCATGCTCCCCCACAATCGATTCAAAATTCTTGTACCATTGTCCCGGTACTTCTTTCAACCCATAAAGCTTTTTCTTCAACCAATGAACGTAGTCCTCTTTGTCCTTCTCAATAAAACCTTCAGGTTGTACCATGTGTTAAATTTCTTACATGTGGACATGATTTGGAGGTGGAGAAATTGTTCTTCAAAGTTAGGCACCTCCTTTGAGAATATGAACCACCATTTTTGAAACCACCATCTTTGAAGCCATTTTGTTTGAATCTTATAGCCATTTTTGTTGAAGAAAATTGTGCTAGAACTTCTATAAATAAGGGAGTTTGGGAGTGTAGATAAATCACAACAAGAAGAAGAAGAACCGCAAGAGAGAAAGAGAGAAATGGAGAAAATGAGTGAAAAAATAATTTTGAACGGTTTTGATCAAACGATCGATCGAATATCGATCTCTTATCCGATCGATCTGAAATTTGAGAGCTTCTACACACTCTTTGTTCTTGTTTTGGATCTTAATTTCAACGGTTAGAATTGAAGAAACATAGGTTTTATGAAAGTTGTTCGTCTAGGGGTTTCAAACCGCGATAGATCTTATTGTTGTAAAAATCAGAGGATGGATTCTTCTCCGATCGAGGTGAAATTTGGTATGCTCATTCTAGACCCTCTGTTCTTTGAGGTTGACTTGGTACCTAAGTTACAACTTGTTAAGTTGTGATCTCTTGGTGTATTGAGGTTAGAATATTGACGTGTATATTCTATAACCTCGGTTGTGTTTCTTGTATACAAGAGATTGTTGTGTGGACGTTATATCCAGTTATAGTGGATTTTGAGTGGACTACGGTCCCGCGGTTTTTACTCATGGCATCCAAGAAACTTTTCCACGTTAAAAATCATTGTCTCGTTTGATTTCGGTATTACTGCACTAGATATTATCATCCTCGCAGATTTACACAAGAGGTTTGTGTTACTGATTCGTGTCGTACGGTCAAAGTAACGTAAAAATCCTAACAAGTGGTATCATAGCACCTGGTTGTGTAGAGCACTTGTGTAAACGATAGAGATCAATATTAGTCGGATGATGAGTTTGAACAGTACTAACTATCACGTGTGAAAAGGCAAGATATATGATATGCTCTACGTGAAAAAAAGTCATCTACCGTTGATCGCTGAGAAAAAACCGGATGGGCAAAACTATGAGTAATGGATATTGCTTCATCGATAAATTTCTGCCTTGATACGATAGTGGGTGGATAATAATGTTTTGAACCATATGGCTGGTGAGACTAATGTTCGATCTTTGTGGAGTAAATTGGAGTAGTTGTAACCTCGAAACACTGGAAATTACAAGTTGTACTTCATCAAGAAATTGGTCGATTTGAAGTTCGTCGAAGGAAGTCCGGTGATGTAATAGATCACTTGAATGTGTTTCAAGGTCTGTTGAACAAGTTATCAGATATGGGGATCATATTCAAAGATGGAGTTCAAAGTTTATGGTTTTTCAACACACTTCCGGATTCTTGGGAGACATGATATAGTTGTCGAAACTCTGAACCTTATCTTGAATGTCTCACATGAATCCGAAAGTGTACTGAGAAGCCATAAACTTTGAACCTCATCTTCGAAGGATCTCATGTCTGACAACTTGTTCAATGGACCTTGAAACAAATTCAAGTGATATATCACTGGATTTCCTTCGACGTACTTCAAACCGACTAGTTTCTTAATGAAGTACAACTTGCGATTCCCAGTGTTTCGAGCGTACAACTGTTCCAACTTGCTCTATAAATATTGAGCATTAGTCTTACTAGCCACATGGTTCAAAACGTTATCATCCACCCACTATTGTATGAAGATACAAACTTGTCGATGCAACAATGTCCATTGCTCATCAGTTTTGCCCTTCAGTTTTTCCTCAAAGATCAACAGTATAACATTCCTTTACGTAAAGCATATTATCCATCTTGTCCTTCCACACGTGATAGTTAGTACCGTTCAAACTCACCATCCGACTAGTATTTGCCTTCATCGTTTACACAAGTGCTCCGCACAATCGGGTACTCTGATACCACTTATTGAGGGGTTTACGTTACTTTGATCGTACGATACGAATCAGTAAACGAACCTCTTACTTGTGTAAACATGCAAGGATGACAATATCTAGTGCAATGGTATCGAAATCAAACTAGATAACGATTTTTAACGTGGAAAACTCCATAGATGTGAGGAATAAAAACCATGAGACTGTAGTCCACTCACAAATCGCTAAGCTGGATTACAATGTCCACACAACAATCCGTGTACAAAAAACACAACCCTAGATGATAGAATATATACATCAATATTATAACCTCAATACACCAACAGAACACAACTTAACAAGTTGTAACTTAGGAACCAAGTCAATCCCGTAGATTCTGATTTCGGCAACTAATGCAAAATTCCACCATACAAATCAAAGAACAGAGAGTCTAGAACGAGCTTACCAAATTTTACCTCGATAGGAGAAGTTCCATCGTTAATTTTCACAACAATCAGACGTGTCGTAGTTTGAAACCCCTGAACTTCTGTTTTTTCAATTCTAACCGTTGAAATCAAGATCCAACCAAAAAAAAAAGTGTTAGAAGCTCTCAACAAAATTTCAGATCGATCGGATAAGAGATCGATCGTTTGATCAAAACCGTTCAAAACTGTTTTTTTTTCTCCTCTTCTCCCTTTCTCTTTTGCGTTTCTTCTTTTTGTTGTTATGATTTATCTGCAATCCCAAACTTTTCTATTTACAAGAGTTTTAGCAGCATTTTCTTCAACAAAAACGGCGGCAAGATTCAAACAAAATAACTTCAAAGATGGTGATTTCAAATATAGTGACTAATATTGTTAAAGAAGATGTCTAATTTTGAAGAACAATTTTTCCGCCTCCAAATCTTGTCCACAAGGAACAAATTTAACACAAGACTAACCTGGCATCCAATTGGCGGACATCATGACTCGGTTGCCGCCGGCGATGGGCAGTGACACTCGACCGGAGACGAATTTTTTTTTTTTTTTTATGTAACCGGAGACGAAATTTGACTTCGATGATGACTAAAACGACGGACACGCGGCGGCGACGCGACAGCTCATTAGCGTGTTCGAAGCCATTTTCTTGCAGATAGGGAAAG
>NW_010965122.1:1611600-1639130 GCF_000463585.1 Tarenaya hassleriana
ATCACGCGTATCATGGTATCCGGTGTCTCACCATCTTACCGTTCGGGAAAGAGAGATTTGGAAGAGAAAAGAGTTATAAGAACAAGTGTTGGGATGGAAAATCTAGAAGAGGATCGTGATCGGATGACAAGGGTGCTTGCATGGCTTCTGTCATTGGGCCACGTGTCCTTTCTCAATCCGGTTCTATCCGAATGAAATATATCCATCGTCTTCGTCCGTGTTGTGCCATTTATTCTCGTGCACGTGTGTTTTTTTCCTTCTAAATCCCCACAACAACCGGAGACAAAGCTAATATAATATGAATTTCACAACCGATATTTTATAGTATTGTTGAAACTATAAAAGAATATTTTTTACAAATGTAGGACGCCAAAATTGTGTACGGAGAGGATGAGATTTAAATTTAATCGATATTTGATACATATTTTGAATTTTGATCATATAATTTGCAGAGAATTTCTTTGTAAATTCAACTTTCCTATTTTGTTTTCATGTTAAAGGTACAAAGTTGGAGAGAGTAACGGTCCAATTTGAATGTGTGAGGCAAAAAAAAAAAAACCATAGTTATCAGTCCAACCTTATCGACATAATCGAAGCAAATCTCAGTTCTTCCCCTCAGAGCCACAGACCAAAAAACCCCCAAATTACTCCATGGCTTCTCCCTCTCTCTCACATCTATTACTGTTAGTTTCGCTCTTCTCCGCTCCAAAACCCTAATGCATCGCAAAACCCCACGAGAGCCCCCATTCCCATCGCGATTCCATCTCTTCCTCCGGTGATATGGCTTCCCTATCGCCGGGGTGTTCGTTTATTCACGCGCCGGCGGCCGCTGTCGTGTCTGATTCCAGGCGTGTGAGTCGGAGATATCGCCGGGGGGTTCGTTTATTCACGCGCCGCCGGCCGCTGTCGTGTCTGATTCCAGGCGTGTGAGTCGGAGAAGATCGACGATCGTGGCCGGCGGTCTCGGCAATGTCTCCGAAGTTGTCCGCAAGGACGTGGAGTTCTTGAAGGACAAAATCGGCGGCGGAATCCGGTGGGCGAACAAGGCCTTTCGTGTCCCGGAAGCGACGAAGAAGGCGGAGGAAGTGTTCTGGCTTCGGAATCTAGAAGACCCTGCTGCTCCGCCATTGGAGCCTCAGTCTTGGCCACAACCTTCGTACCCAGGTCGGTGTTCTCTTGTCTTGGTTATGTTTTTGGTAATAATGATTGTTTCAGTAACTAGGGTTTCCTGTTGAGACAATATTTTCGACAAATATCAGAAGGTCTGGAGCTAATTGCTGTGTCCACAAAGAAAGTTGTTCTTGATTTGCTACATAGTGTCTAGGGAAACTTCTTCAGAGTAGAGGAATAAAATCTTCTCACATGATTGACGATTCTGGGCACTTATGATCGGAGTTGGGGCAAGTAAAGTTTGTGTTTTTATGCTGTAGACTTGTACTACTAAGATATATGCAGTAGTGAGTAGCAGTGTCTGTCATGTTATATAATCCGAGGAAACCACCCTTTTTCTACCATTTTCGTGTAAAAGGGTGGAGAGTAACTGCTTTTGGCAAAGGAGTCACACTACATCAGCAGAGCATTTTGTATGCAGGATCCTAGCTTGTTATATTTGAAACAAAACACCGAGTCTATGATTATATCATTATAGGCCCTTAGATTGCTTTAACTTTTGTTATCAATCTGCATCTTTGTGTTTCCGAGCTTTTCACTGTTAATATTCGCCCCAAAAACATTTTGATGTATGTTTTTATTTGTAGGGCTTTCTGGTGTGGACTTGTTCATGGCTGATGTCAAAGCCTTGGAGGCGTATGCTGGTTATTTCTACTATCTGTCGAAGCTGTGGTCTAGACCACTTCCTGAAGTTTATGAACCGGAAGCTGTTGCAGACTACTTTAGTTGCAGGCCACATGTTGTGGCTTTTAGACTTCTTGAGGTATCTTTAAAGAATTTTGGTTGCTTGCTTCTGAATTCTATTCACTAGATGATTTAAATTCTAGATTAGCTCATGAGATCTAAAATTACCTCAATCCACTTACAATATCTTTTATGAAAGTAAAAATTTTGTAAATGTTTGATACAAGTAAATGGGTTTTTGACTGCCCAATTAAAGATATGTTTTTTTGGGTTCAGTGTGATATTGGCCATCTCTACAGTGTATATTCTGGGAAATTTGGAAAATTTCATAGGCAGCGTTTAACATTTGAGGATGCTTACTGATTATTCAATTCTCACTCAAATTGCTTTGAGCTAACAAGTTCATGGATAATTTTGGTTGACTTCTGTCTGAGTCATCTATAGTGTATATTCTGGGAAAATGTGTCTGTTCAAGTTCTGTTCATTCTTGTCTTGAGAGAACCACTGATATGGTTTAATTATTTTGCTAATGTGTAGGTGTTTTTCGCTTTCATGTTTGCTGCTATCAGAATACAGACATCAGAATCAGATAAGGGCAGAAACGTAGAAGCTTCAGGGAAAAATTTTGGAATTGTGTTGAAAGAAACCCTGCTAAATCTGGGCCCAACTTTTATCAAAGGTCAGTGGGTATTGCTGTGAAGTATGAAACTGTGCTTGAGCTCACTTGCTCCTTTTATATTTTAGGAGCCATATACTAAGTATTTTGTTCTATTACTTATTATGTTTCCTTCTCTTCTGCTGATCCAGTTGGCCAATCCCTTTCCACAAGGCCAGATATCATTGGGACAGAAGTCTCCAAGGTCAGTAGAACTTATATGTAATTGCTTGTGGCTTTTCTTTTTACTTCTAGTTGAAAAATAGTGATATGTTTTTTATGTTTTTATGCTTTGTTAGATTAGGGGCCTTTCCAGTGTGCGATTCCGAATTATTTCTCGTCATATTTTGCTGTTCTTAATAATGCTAGTTGGCTATCTGACTTTCATTTGTGGACTATGTTCTTACTGCAGGCGCTATCTGACCTACACGAGCAAATCCCTCCATTTCCCAGGCCCCAGGCTATGAAAATCATTGAAGAGGAATTGGGCGCTCCAGTTGAATCATATTTTAGTCACATCTCTGAAGAAACTATAGCGGCAGCATCCTTTGGTCAGGTACATAATAAGCTAACAAATAAGCTTGTATGAATTATCTGCTGTGACTTAGCATGTGGAATGTGCATTGAAGTTAATCTTCCCTTTCCATCTTGTCCTTCATGTTTGATGTGCATTTTAGGTGTACCGAGGAAGGACTGTTGATGGTTTAGATGTAGCTGTGAAAGTTCAACGACCTGATCTGCGACATTCCGTACTACGTGACATTTACATCCTTCGGCTTGGGGTGTGTACCAAAACCACTTATTTTTTTCATATCGATCTGTTTCAAACTTGTGAAACCTATATGATACAGGAGTTTAAATTTTGCAGTTGGGCATATTGCGAAAGGTAGCAAAGAGAAAAAGTGATATCCGTTTATATGCTGATGAGCTTGGAAAGGGTTTAGCTGGAGAACTTGACTACACTTTGGAGGCCACCAATGCTTCTGAGTTTCTGGTACTGATCATTAGGTTGTTGTTTTTGTCCCTAGATAATTGTCCATTTTAATGTGTTATATAGTAAAGCTAATGTCATTTGTTCCACTTCTGCTAGAGAAATAGTCTTCACAAGCTGTTTGTTCACTTTAAGCATGATGTGCCTTGAAATCTGCACAAGAATCAAACTGTAGTATATTTTTGCTTGTTTAAATAGTAACCATTGTCCGGACCCTGGAATAGGACATGCTCGCTGTTCTTGCCGGTGTCAATTTTCTTTCCCTTTTTTGTTGGGATTGCTCAGTAATTTTGTTGGCTGTGACCGACTAAAGTACTTTGTTCCTGAAGGAAGCTCACTCACGTTTCCCCTATATCCGGGTTCCAAAAGTGTATCGACATTTAACACAGAAAAGGATTCTGACCATGGAATGGATAGTTGGTGAGAGCCCTTCCGATTTACTCTCAATATCTTCTGGCCACTCTGATTATGACTTCCAGAATTCTGAGGGACAAGAATTCGAAGCTAAAAGGCGTCTTCTTGATCTGGTTGGTTTAACATTTACTTTGAGAAAGATTAATGACTTCATGAACTCTAGATATTCTATTTTTATGTTATTAATGGGGGTACATGACTATGGGTAGTTTAACTTTTACGACATTGTGACCAGCTTGGATTTAAAAGGTCACTGACCAGATCAGAGCATATGGCACATCTTGCAGTGGGCTTTGGTTGTTTGAAAGAAACTACATCTTAACTAATGTTTTGATCCATTCTAATTTCTTATGGTCATTTCATGAATCCTTACTCTACAGTTGATCCAGTTGCTTAATCTTTTTTCCCCTTCTCTTTCAATGAATTGTAGGTTAGAAAAGGCGTAGAAGCAACACTAGTTCAACTCCTTGAAACAGGTCTTTTACATGCAGATCCACATCCTGGAAATTTACGTTACACATCATCAGGACAAATAGGGTAACTCCTGATAACTTCGTTATCATAGCACTGAAAAGTCCTATGATCATGACCGGTTGATCCTGATTTAATTTTGTGTTTTTTGTGCAAGGTTTTTGGATTTTGGTTTAGTTTGTCGAATGCAAAGAAAACATCAGTTCGCCATGCTTGCATCAATTGTGCACATTGTTAATGGTGATTGGGCTTCTCTTGTTCAAGCATTGATTGAGATGGATGTCATCAAGCCAGGGACCAATACACGTCGTATTACTATGGTATAAAAATAATTTCTTGTAAAACATATTTTTCTCCCATCAGCTTAAGACTTTTAAAAAATTATATAGGATCTGGAAGATACAATGGGAGAGGTTGAACTTAAAGATGGGATTCCTGATATCAAGTTCAGCAAGGTGAGTATAGTAGTTAATGCAGCTTGATTGCCCTGAGGGGCATATGTACTCATGATGCATACCTCAAGGATTTCCGAGCAGCACCAAGTGAAATTACTTTGATCTCTTATTGAAAATGGAAGGTTCTATAGATCAACATTCAAAGTTGGATTAGTAGCAGACCGTCACAGTTCTTCCCCATCCTTCTAGTTGAGCACTTAAAACTTGGGAAGATAGTAGATTTAGTCCTATGTTCTTGTTCATTTCTTCAATTGCAACTGGCATATATGACCTTAGGCTAGGTAGGTACAAGATCAAGCTGAGAATCCAAATTATACCTTTTGAGATGCACTTCATGGTCAAGTGACACCACTAATTGCTTTATAAGTAATGGGTTGGGTTGAGATGGTTGCTGAAGTGTGGCTCTGAACTTTAATCTGCAACTGAACTGATTGAACATTGTTATAGTTTAACGTTCTGATCAAATACTGGTTCTATTCCTTTTCCTCATGTTTATAATTTTGTGACACTCTAGGTACTTGGAAAAATAGTTTCGGTGGCCCTGAAATATCAGTTCCGCATGCCGCCGTACTTCACACTTGTCTTACGTTCTCTCGCCTCCTTGGAAGGTATTTGCGACCTAGCCCTGGAGTCTCTATGTATAATTTATTGACCCCAAAAGAAAAAAAAAAGGAATCACGTCTGTATTATTGTAAGTAATTTTCAGAGAGAAGCCTTCTTTTGCTCTGGTATCTGTGTGGAGTGCATTATGTATGGTAATCTGATCCACATGCAAGTTTGTTGTATAGCTATTAGCTATTTGCAATAGATACCAAACCCACATTCAGGAATAGATGAGGTTAAGCTATATTGAAATGTCTGTCTTGTTAGGGTCAAAATAAGGTCCATTGTTTTCATTATTCATCGTGTTCTAGCCAAGCAAGGTACGGGAACTTTGGCGGCATCCTGGTTAAGATTCATCGTTATAGGCTTTCTGTTCATCCTCTTGTCAGGTCTGGCCGCCGTTGGGGATCCGAACTTTAAGACGTTTGAAGCTGCATACCCCTTTGTAGTTCAGAAGCTCCTCACCGAGAATTCTCCTGCAACAAGGAGAATTCTGTATTCGGTATGGCAACAAACTACTTAGAGTGAACATGTCTCAGTAGAGATCTGTTTCAGGCTTCAAAGAGAGAAACTTTTGTCTGTTTTTTAAGCATTTTGTCCATGAAAGACCGACTGAATTAAATTAGCATGAAAGAAAAGTTTATTAGAGTCTGCAGCTGAATCAGAGGAACTTCTGAAAATGTCGTTGTTGTTGGTGCTTTGCAGGTGGTTCTTACCCGAAGGAAGGAATTTCGATGGGAAAGGCTCTCTCTTTTCCTGAGTAAAAGTTCTACAAGGTAAGTGAATTCATGTTTTAAGTCATGAGACTGTTATACGCTGAAATTGGCATCTCTTCTCCACTTGTCTCAACTCCCTTTTCTACAACCCAATTGTCAAGCTAGATTCTTTTTCTAACCTCTGTTCTCTGTGTTCTAAGCCCCTATATAACAAGTTATGTCATACCCCTTTTTAAAAAAAAATTAGGAAACGCTTGCAATCGGTAGCATCGTCGAGTCAAGGAACTTCTGTCGACACCATTACCAATAGAACAGACACCATTGTTGACAGCACAAGTTTGATCCTGCGGCTATTAGCATCAAAAGATGGTGCTGTCCTTAGAAGACTTGTGGTCACTGCGGTGAGTTCTCTTCTTCTGTCCCCTTCCATAGGCTTTGAAGTTATAACTTAGTGTTTCACATTCTTAGATCCCTCTTGAAGCTGGCTCTGGCATTGATTTATATCTTCGAGTTTCGATGAACAGAATGGTACTTCATTGGTCCGGAAATTTGTCTCCCGAGAAGCCCATACGTTTCGCCAACAACTCTGCAGGACAGTAGCCGATATACTGTACCGATGGATGCTCCACATCACTGGATTCAGATCTCCGAAATTTGCTGTTACTTTAGATCCAACTTCAGGATTCAACTTGTCGTCGGCTCATGACTTGGGGGTTTTGGTCAGAGACAAACGGCTCAGGGTGATGATCAGGAAGATACTGGAATCTGCAAAGAAAGATCGAGTCTTGATGTTCAGATTCTGTTGTACTTCCTCTCTCTTGCTTCTCTCCGCAACCGCTATAGCTTGCTACCGGTTTCTCATCTCGGTGTCTGAAACTTGCATCAACTACCTATCACTTGCTGCCAAACCAGTCACCGTTCGGACCTGAAAATCCCTTGTCTCGCCAGACCCGTTCTTACCCAAGGAGAAGTCCTGCATTCTTTCGCACACATGAGGAATCGCAAAGAGGGCTCAAAGCATCAGGAAGAAGCATCAAACACCAATACAAGATCACATAATAGTTGATATTTTTAGTGTATAGACTTCACTTTAGGAAGAAGCAACACTGTTTTGTTTCCAGACAATTGCAGTGTTCTGTCATGATCGTGAACACACTATAAACCATTATATTTCGAAGAATAAACCCCAAACCCAGAAACACAACCTCTGTATCATTCATCACAGATTAATCACAGAATCAACAAAATGTGTATTTCTGTTTTTTGTGGTTTCAAGAACACATAGCCTTTTCCACCACTTGCTGCAACTCACCACTCTGAAAAGCCTCGAGAGCAATGTCACATCCACCGAAGAACTCACCTTCGATGTAAAGCTGAGGAAACGTCGGCCAATTCGAGTACTCCTTCAACCCTTGCCTCAGAAGCTCGTTCTCGAGAATGTTCACGTCCTCGAACGGCACATTCATCGTCTTCAGGATCTGCACGACCGTGTTCGAGAACCCGCACATCGGGAAATCCCTCGTCCCTTTCATGAACAGCACCACCTTCTTCGAGCTCACCAGCTTGTCCAGCGTCTCCCTCAGCTGCGGCGTCAGCGCCGACGCCCAGCACCGGAATCTATTCGCCGCCGTCGACGGCGAAGCGGCAGAGGAGAGGGAGGAGGTTCTGGGATTGAGCTTGAGGGTTGAAGTGGTGCCGAAGAACGAGGAATGGCGGTTGTCGACGGAGAGTGCTGCGGCGGCGATCGGATTCGATGCGAAATTGAACGAGTGAGGCTTCCTCACGCCGGAGACGGCGACAGAGGCGGAGGCGGAGGCGGAGGCGGAGGCGGAGGTGAACGGCGATTTGAGGGATCGAAGAGCCATTTTAGCGGAGACCTAAGAGAGAACCGAGGAAGTGAGAAAAGGGAATTTTTCTGGTCGCAGAGAAATTTGGCGAGCTCTGTGAAAAAAGATAAATAATTTTTAATTAAATGCAAAATTTAATCAGCCACAAAACAAACACTTGCTCTTTTGCCATTTGTTATTTTTCTTTTTTCAGCCAAAACAATTTCATATATTAATATATGAAACTGGATTTGCTTTTCAAATGAAAGCTTTTCTCTACTAAGATTTATTACACTTGATTGCTATTATTACAACGTTTATATCAGACAAATGAATGTTTTTTTTATAAGAATATACATTATTCAATGTGGTGAATGATTTTTTTTTAAGCTACCATAAAATAAATATGATATTTGTGCTGTGAATTTTGATCTATAATCTTTCAACAAAATTTATTGGAAAAAGAGAAATAAAAAAAGAAAGAAAATATATTGATTCATCCTCGAGTTCATCCCATTTACAAGAAACGTCAAACCCCCAAAATCATTTCGTGAAAGTGAATTCCGACAAGTCAACCTTCACATCCTCACCAACTCCCACTCCCTGTTCTTTCCCACCTCTCTCGCTTGGACTCGCCACGTCAGACTGCAGGTTCCGACCGGGGCTATTGTCGGAATCCACGATCTCACGGTGGTGACGAGACACACTCTGGGATTCCGGGTCGAAGAAACGGCTGCTTGGGCGGCCGCCGTCATGGTCGGAGAATCTCGGAGGAGAAGGAGAAGGAGAGAAGCTGCTCTGGTGGTCGAAGCTACTGCGGTGAGGGTAACTGTGAAGGAGATGGACCGGTGACAGTCCGTGGGAAGGCGTAGCCGGCCGGCTCGAGAGCGGCGTGTGCGGCTCGGAGTTCCCGTGCTTGGTGTGTCTCTTGGCCGTGTGGTGCCAGTTCCTCAGCGCCGTCGCCACCCTATCGTTGAATATCGTCGGTCTCATCGTCGATCCCATCTGTTTAGGGTTTCGGTCAACCATCGATTAGGGTTTACGGTGAAAACATTATATGCAATATGATCATATGGCTAATTGTTTACCTGTGTCACGAGAGCGTAGAGGGGTAGAGTGATGTAACTGCACAGAATCTGTATCAAAACCCTGCACGTTTCCACGACGGAAAGGATAGCTAATTAGGGTTTTCGATCGTTCTCTGAATTATGTGAACAAGATTGGCAAATTAGGGTTTATCGTGTGAGGGAACTTTACCCCATCGTGATTCTGATGACAACATCCTCAGTCTTGTGGTGGAAACAGTTCTTGAGGGTGAATTCGTACTGCAAAAGGTAAGATCAAGATCGTTAACCCGAAACGAACGGCGAACGAACCGGCTTCGATTCATTTTCCGTAGCAAATTAAAATCCATATCTTACCGTACTCCAAACGAAGAAAGCCAACTGAAATGCGTTCTGCAACACAAACAAAGATATGCCACACACAAGGGGGATGGATTTTCTTGTTAGGATACATTCTCATCCAAGAATTAATAGCTAGCAAATGTTTAATATACTATGACAATATGATAAATTAAAAAATATATATATTATATTTTTTTGTGAATCTTAGAATTGTATAACTTATATATGTTTTTCTATTCAAATTCTATAGATTTTTATAACAAAACTAAAATATTATATTTTTTAAAATAATTTAGATAGTTGAGGAATTGTTCTTATTAAAATTAATATTTGATTTTTTTTTATAACAAATTCAAAGTGAAGTATAGTTTTTAAATAATTTTATATAGGTGATAGTGTTTTTTTTCAAAAATAATAATTGATGATTTATTGTAATAAATTTTAAGTTTTTTTTTTGTGCAAGTTAAATAGTTAAATTTGTCCCAAGAATTAATGGGTTTTATATGTAATGAAATCGTTTCGATTTAAGGATCTAAAGTAATAATACCGTGAAAAGAACCAAGTGAATGAGGAAGAGGATGAAACGAGGACGGCCGAACCAGAAGAGATCGTCGCCGGGCTCAACCACCGGAGCTCCTTTCACGACATCGCCTTTGTCTTGTATTCTCAATCCTAATTTCGTTATTATCACTTGAAGTTTTGCTCCTACCACAAGTATTACCTATATATATGAATCATATATATGCATAAGAAATGTATCATATAACAGTACTTGAAATACTTTTCTTTAAAAAAAAAAAGATTGAACACTGTATTTATATACGACATTAATTGTGTATTCACTTACAACTAATGGGATGAAGGGTAACCAAAGATATGAACTCCATCCTATAGTAGCACGATCACAAAAGGGGAGACGAAACAAATAATTGATATATGAATTAGGGTTGTGTTAAATGAAATTAAATTATAATTATTGAGATTTGATAAGGTGATTTGGAACTCACCATGTGTGTTGGTCAATATGAATAAGACCGCAATGAACCAAATAACGGGACTGCATTTGCATTGCATTCACATGCACACGTATTATTAGTAAGCATGGATTCAAATTAACAACATTAATCATACATGGATTCGAATGAAATAGAATGGACCGACCTTATTCCAACGACCACCTTGAAATCTTCTTCCAACGATCTTTGGATATACTTTTGAAAATCGAACCTCACTGCACTTCCCGGCGGTAAATGTGCCTGAAACCCCCACAGTTAAAAACATTGACCTATTCGGGTAAAAAAAGAACTTCGAATTCGATATATAAAGAGAAATTAAGATTGAAATTTGGTAGTGAATTATTATAACCATAATAAATCCGTGTCTAAGCGTCAAATAATCCACTTTGGTCACCGATCCAAAGAATTGCCTGAAGAAACATGCCTGCAAAAAATTGCAACAATTTCCATGTCAATATAACATCATTTCGATTAATTTCCATCAAATACGTTAAAATGCTCTTTTAGTTATAAAAAAAAAGTTCCCTTTAAAAAAAATTAGACCGTGTAACAGATATATATATATATATATAGTTAGAGTTATTAAAAGTCTTTGAACTTACAATCCAAAGAGTAACAGAAGATTTGCTCCAAATATTCAAATGTCTGCGTCCAAAGGACGTATCTCTTGCAAATCTGAACCTCTCTGGGTCTGCGTTGTCGAAAACATTATCAATTCACTCAGCATCAAATATCATATATTAAAATAATTTTTTTTTAAAATGTTACATAAGTTAATATAATAAATTCACAAGTCAAACAAATCAAGCCGATTCTGAGGTTAATTTTTTTAATCCAATTGTTACCCAATGGCAATGATCCACGTCAACTAATTTTTTTAATTCACTTGGGTCAACAAAACCATAATTATTTAATCATCTAAAATTGATTAATAATAAAGTCCCGGATATAAAGGTTCCGTGCGTAACATCGCCAAAGTCATTTCAATCACTACCAAAAGCAGCTTTTTATAAGTAATTGATCATACACAATGTGCATATATATTGGACCATTTGGTTTGAACCACACAAACATTATCTAACCAAATAGCCCAAACAAATTTAATTTAAAAAATTAATTGCATTTTTCTAAATCAAATTGATCCGAAAATCGACAAAAATCTAATATCTATACTTTTTCTTTAAATTTGAAAACTTGAACGCTGAAATGACCAAATTAAAAACGAAAGAAATCCAAATTAAAAAAAAAAAGATTCGATGACTACAGAATTGGATTTTTGCCGTTGGATTTAATTAAGAAAATGAAAAGTCGTACCGTTGGCGTATTGGTACTCGATAGTCTTTGTCTCTTTCTCCCATTTTTTCCACTTCTTCATCTGCAGAAACCGAAACGACATATATACACATTACACAAGCAACGACAAACATCATACATGTGTACATACACACACATATATATATATATATGTGTGTGTAGATATGAATGTACCTTTGTACTTCCCAAAGCGTACGTCATAATACAATATATCACATGGAAAACAGCCAACACAAAGATGAATATATGTAGCTGATGGATACCGTACGCTGATACAAGAGCGACTTTACCCTGAAAAAGCATAGCGAAGAAGAAATAACCCAAAATTATGAGATCAATTTACTAACCAATCCTTAAATATGATGAGATTATATATATATATATATATATATATATATATATATAGAATCATGCCTTTTCTGCACATTTGTCATATCCTTTTGTGGCCAAACTCCGTCGAGGGTTATACAGATCGAAATCCGAATCTTCTAGAAGCTTCCTACCGTCATCGATGTAATCTTTACCGTATTTACTGAGCTCGAGTTTACTGTTGCAAGGATGCCAAGTCGCGGCTACGTCCCCCGGGATGCAAATGTTTGAGATTGGCGATTGGAGTACCGTTAGAAGAAGGGATATGAATCCCATTAGCATAAGCTCTACGTACCCAAACAAAACCGACAAATCGGATTAGATGATGTTTATATAGCTAATGTGTTGAAAAGAAGTGTACGAAAAATGTGAATAATGAAATTTTTTTCACGTACCGGCTTTAACTTTCTCTAGAGCTTCGTACAAAGCCCTCTTGTGTTTCCTTTTAAACCACTGCCCAATAAAAGAAGATGGGTTTTTACGGTCCGTTTACTATGATTTTTTTTTTTGGTTACGGAATTAACAATCGATTTTACAACTTTGTAACATATCGAACTCAAAAATACAAAAACTAAGATACTAGCTCCTCTTTTTTTCCGGCTAAGGAAGAAGTATACATCGGTACTCGGCTCCATGAATTTCTACGGATTAGGGTTCGTAACAAAACCCTAATACGATCATCAAATCGGATAAATCCACGTAGAATCAATAGAAGAAAAAAAACACGGTTGAACTAATCTTATAAATAAAATTCGAAATATGAGAGTAGGGAAAAGGAAAGAGTAGGGAATGTGACTCACGTGACCGACAAAGTGTAAGAAATATTCGATCAAGATCGAGATGAGAACGAGAACGAAGCAAACTACTGCGACAGCCCACGTCGGCGTCTCTTCCAGTGATCTCTCTTTTATCGCCATTTAAATTTCTTCAAACCTTCGTATCGAAATCCCACACGCGGAAAGACAGAACAAAAAAAGTTTATTTTTTTGGGATGAGAATTATTAAAGGGTTTAAGCTTCTCAAGTATTGCCGGACTGATGATTACTTGGAAACATATATAAACATTTATTATATAGTATACATATGATACGAAGAGACATGTGTATATATACACACTTATATATATATACACACATTACAATGATGAATATGTGTATGTAATGTATGGACACGGTCTGAATCATCTCCAAGAGGCGAGAGAGGAAGTCAAAGAAGAGATAGCCGCAATATTTTTATTTGAAATTTTAAATATTTTGAGGAAAATAATAATTATAAGGGGAAGCGAAGACTTTTGACTATTCAAAGATAAAGACTTGATGAAGTGTTTCAACTATCTTTGGTCCTTCCGTGGAACTACGACCGAAAATGCCACCAACAACTTGGGAAGAAAAATAAAACAAAACGGGTATTCTTTTTTTTTTATAAAACAATAAAATGTAATTGAATGTATTCTATGTTGTAAACAACAATATTTATGGAATTATTTTTTACTGCCAAAAAAATGCGAATAGAAGTGGGTATATGATAGAAACATATAAAGCAAAATAGTTTCTAATAAGATTGTTCATTTATATATTATATACGTGGAGGGCGAAATAAATAAATAAATAAATAAATAAATATTTTTTAATAATTGATAGAGTTATTGATTTAATGAGAAATATTATGTGACATCATGGGCCTAATGAAACGACAAAAAGAGAGAAAAAAACTCCTAAAATGACCTAATAGTGATTATGATTTTTGTTTTTGCACACATAGAGTTATTATACACACACACACATATATATATATATATATATAAGTTGTGTTATAATTGAAAGGGAACTGATTAGACAATTATAACTGTAATTTTCAAATATAAGCTCTTTCTTATTATATATTCAAATGGCAACCAAGAAATTCAAACATAGCAACAACATAAACCAACGTCACATTTAACCAGAATTAATCCAACCAATTCATTTTAAACCATCTAATATATGTATTAGATGGTTTATGATATTCAAACATGTTCTTTAGTAAAGGAGCAACCGAGAAATTCACAGCATAGCAACCAAACATTAAACCACTACAAATGATAATAAACTGGTAAAACCCAAACATTAAACCGGTCTACAAATGTAAACGAACAAATCATATTTAACCGGATCCAAACCGGTCGAATTCAACGCAAACCAACTATATATGCCTAAAAGTAAAAAAAAAATACAAAGATTTTTTATTTATTTTATAAAATGGATACCCAAACAAGATACGAAACCTCTAAAAAATTTTCTTTCTAATATAAGGAGAGGTTTCATGTGGAAAAAAATAAATTTTTGCTGAATTTGTT
This sequence comes from Tarenaya hassleriana, assembly GCF_000463585.1. Taxonomy (NCBI): domain Eukaryota; kingdom Viridiplantae; phylum Streptophyta; class Magnoliopsida; order Brassicales; family Cleomaceae; genus Tarenaya; species Tarenaya hassleriana. The sequence continues at coordinate 1,626,026 of NW_010965122.1, forward strand.
TTTAACTCAAAATTTCTTTTTTGCCCAATTTTCAGTTTTTTTTTTTTCTCGTGGCAAAATATTTTCATGGTTCCTTTTAAATCGGATATTATTCGCTATGGGATAGTCAACATAATTAATAGATCAAAATATTTGGTACGTAACGTAATTTTTTGTTTTGTAGATATACGTAAACAAATAACACACGAAAGTATACGGAATAAAAGCACGGGAAAGTAAATATTTAATTATTATATATATGTGTGTACTTGAAATAAACAATATTTACATGTAAATAGATGTATTCTTTCATTCCGATATTGGTGGAATAATTACAGAAATATGGCAGCAAAGATTGTCAACTCAAGTTTAATTTGACTTCAAGTGATAGTCAAACAAAACCCCGAATAAATAACTAATATAATTGTTTTATATCTATTTGTTCATTGCAATTGCAATTACTTAGAGTTTTATTTGTATATCCTAGATTAAAAATACTCAGGTTTAAGATCCAAAATCTCCAATTGTCTTGTGGTCCAGCATAGAATGATTGGTTCAACGCATTGACATTTAAAGAGAAAAATGCCAATAATATTATGTGTAGTTGCCTCGAATTGGTTTTCGAATATTTATATTTTATGTTTAAATAAAAAAGATTTGATTTTTGGTGAAATACAACATTACAATAAAATTAGTTGGATGAATGATTCTTTCTTCGCATTAAGAGTTTTGAAAGATGATCACACATTTTCTGATTACATGATGAAAATATTTGATTCTCGATTCCAAATTTCGATTTTTTATAAATTTTCCAACTCTTCTAATAATGAAGCTTTTTTTAATAAAAATTTCACGAAGTCTTCTTCTAAATATTAATAATTATTTTTTATTATTGTGTTTGTCACAGATTTTCCTTTAATTTTTATAGTATTATATGAAATTTTATTTTCTATTTTGCTTAAACGGGTATCATAGAAATTATCCCAAATTCTTTCTTTCAATTCTAGAACTTAATACAGTATCGTAGATATTGGCTCCGCTTGCGATCAATCGCAATTTAAATGGAGGGGAAAGATTGCATCGGATTTTACGATATATTAATTTAAATGGAACTCACCACTTGCAATTTTATTTTCCCATTTAAGATTCCGTTATTTATTCTATCAATGTCACAAGCTTGTCCTTGAAAATAGGAATTAAAAACGTGCGAGATTTGAAAAAATCGATACGTATGGTATGATGTTTTTGGGTTAACCGATTTTTTTTTTTATAACCAAGATGGTTCTCGAACCTTCGATCCGACTATATTCACCCTAGACCCGGAACCATCCTTTGTATATAGACCATTTTGGTCCAGAAATTATATCCTCACCAGTAAAATCAAACCCAGAAACTTAAGGATGATTTTGTCACCTCTCGACCACTAGATCACCAACTGTTGGGTTGGATTAACTAAATTTACTAAATATTTTTTTAAAAAAAATTTACTAAATATTAAAATGATTAGAATTAATTCCTTTCTATTTAAAATGATAAGCGATAAGTTTAATTATTTTTAAGATAAAAATTTCTATAAATTTATTTTTTCAAAAAGAATAAATAAAAGCAAACTAATAGAATTTCAAGTAAATAATAAATATTTTTTAAGATACGCGAAAGACATAAGTGAGACAATGGTGAGAGGGTGTGACGGAGACTGTGAAACTGTTAGAAATCTGGGATATAAAAAGAACAAGAAAAATAAATCGGGAATCGGATAACTCTTCAAGGCGTGATACACTTTCTTAAAAACGTTATTCCGTCCTATACGAGCAAAGGACTTTCCGGAATATGTTTTTGAGATACAATGAAAAAAAAAGTGATCTTAGTTTGCTCTCCTAAGATTACAAACACAAGAAACTGCAAGAAGAAGATGAACAAAAAGCTTTTGTGAGTGTTTTGCAAGAACAATCACAAAAGTGCTCTCAAATCTCTCAAAAAATAACTTGGATATGTTCTCTTTCGTATTAGGATGTCTAAGGGTGTTTATAAACACTCCAAATGTCGAAAGGTGTGAAGAAATCGGAAGTTTTTTTCGAACGGTCGCGATTTTTCGTTATTTCTGAACTGCTCAGAAAAAACGGGCTGCCCGCCCATTTTTTCGAGCTACCCGCCCGTTTGTTCCCGAACTGCTCAGAAAAAACGGGCTGCCCTCCCGTTTTTTCGAGCTACCGTCCATTTATTTCTGGGCTTTATTCCTCAGAAAAAACAGACTGCCATCTCATGTTTTCGAGCTGCCCTCCCATTTTTTCTGAGATCACTCTCCACGTTCAAAACCGAACGTAAACTCTTCCGACGAATCCTTAACATTTAACCAATTCATGACACGTCTTTTACAAGCATTTAACTCCTCTACCATACTCGTAATACACGTGAAGTATGAATCCTTTTGAGAGATTCTAAATTCCCATTCATTTACTCTAAAAATCACAACAATCCTCCACCATTTTTAGAGTAAATTAAACAATGGCATATTAAGCAAATAATCATTCATCTCCACAATTCTGCGCATAAATGAAAGTGTCTTTACGATTGAATTTTCACTTAGTGTAATATACAATAATAAACTCGAATTCCGTAGGTGTCGAAAACGATTGAACCTACGTAATCCTAGCTGAGCTACCGAGTATACACACACACAGAATCAATACAATTAATACAATTTCTTGTACTCCTTGACACTGTATCGGCCATGTGTCCATTAGGCTTGGGCACGGGTCGGATACCCGAAAAATTCAGGGTATCCGGATTTGGATCCGAATCAATCGGATACTATATTTTAGGATTCGGATTTGGATTTGAAAGTTCCGGGTATCCGGATTACGAGTATCCGATTTGATATCCGGGTACTTGCGGATACCCGGATCCGAAATTATTTCTATAAAAAAAAAGATATATAGATATTAACTTTCATTTAAAACCAAATTAAAGGAATTGTTATAATCCTTACAGCATAATTCTTAAAACATATAAACAAACAACGATCAGAACTATATATTGTTGATCAATTCATCAGCTTCAACTCCACCACTTTCTAACGTCAGTCCATTAACAAGTGTCTACCTGATACAACAAACATCAAAAAAATGAAACCAAATGTATATTTAAATCAATTGAAAATCAATCTAATATCACATTAATAAAAGTTTTATATCATTGAAACATATTGCAACTTAACATCACCTTATTGGTAATCAACCTTGCTAAAGACGTCAATTCCTTGGAAGTGTAGAATCCATTACTCCAATCAATCCAAAAAAAAATAGCAATTGATGGATTTATACTTCATTCAACCTGAAATAATTGATACTAAAAAGAAAATTAAACAAAACAAGATAAAAACATATCAAAACCTTATTAGCTACTGACCTCGGTGTTGCAATAGAGGATTAACTACTCCAATCAATCCAAAAAAATACAGCAATTGATTGGATGTCTTGAACAAAAAGTACAACAAAAAAGATTTCCCAATCGTTAGATATCTGCATTCAAATGTTGAAATCATCAATAGAAAATTGTTGTAAATAACAACAAACTTAAAATTAAATAAAGTGATATCAGAAACATTCAATACCTAGTTCTGCTACCCTTGAAGGTGGAAATTCTGCAACATAAAACAAGTAATTAGTATAGATGTTTCAAATATTTAAAATCAAAGGAAAATAAAAGAAATCATACCTTCTTCAAACTGTTCAAGATCTTCCAATGTTTCTTCAAGTGTCACTGGTGTATAATCTGTTCGATTCCAATCTTGAGTACATACAAGAGCCTCAACTAGTTGCGGAATCAAAGAACTTCGAAATGAATCTATTACACGACCACCCGTGCTAAAAGCAGATTCAGACGCAACTGTCGAGACCGGTACAGCTAAAATATCCTTTGCCATTTGAGAAAGAACAAGATACTTTTTCTCCGCTGTTTTCCACCAGCCTAGAATATCAAATTTTTCATCCATCGCATTCTCACGTCCTTCTGACAGATACAATTCCAACTCACTTTTCATCAGATCTGCATCACCCTTATCATATTTCTCAAATACAAAATTAATATACTGATCACTTATCTTCGACACATCTCCCCTGTTCTCAATATCAGATCCAACTTCCTTACTCGAAGATTGTGTAGCAGTAGATGAAATGGACTCATAATAATTCATCAGCTTCTCCAATGCTTCCTTAATCTTGAAAACAACTTCATCGGCTTTACCATCATCATCATCATAACTGTCGTGAATCATCCAATTCACATACTTTAACTTGCAACGAGGATCAAGAACACACGCAAGATAAATAATCACATTCACAATATCAGCATCCCAATACTTATCAAATTTTCTCTTCATTCTTCGAGCCATAGACCTTTTACTTTCATCTTCACATGAAAACATTTGCTTAATTTTCCACCCTGCAGCAAAAATCTCTTTCATGTACTCATTCCCAGTGACATATCGCGAACCTGAAATTTTCAAGGTTGATTCATAAAAACACTGCAAAATAGGAAGCAAAGAATCTGCATAAGACCAATCATCATCCTTCGGTGGCCCTAATCCATTTTTTGATAGATCTTCAACATATTTCTCATCTTGCGACTCAAGCATATCAAAACCTTTCCTCAATTTTAGAGCTGATTCCAACATGAGATAGGTAGAATTCCATCTCGTTTCTACATCTAGGCAGAGGCCAACTCTGGTGGAAACCTTCTGATGCGTCAAACATTCTCTAAATTTTTTTGCTCTAAATGGCGAAGATCTAACATAACGAACAGCAGCACGAATTCGAGCAATGGAATCATGCATATCTTGTAAACCCTCTTTGACAACCAACCCAAGGATATGTGCTCCACACCTCATATGCAAGTATTCACCATCTAATATACTTGTTCGCCATGATCTAAACGTTTTCTTCAAGTATCTTATCCCCACATCATTGGAGCTTGCATTGTCAACTGTGATAGTAAACACTTTGTTGATTCCCCAATCAAGCAAACACTTTTCCACCATCTTACCAATTGTTTCGCCCGCATGATTAGGTATAGGACAGAAATTTATAATCTTTTTGTGCAAATTCCATTCATCATCAACAAAATGTGCAGTTAAACACATATAGTTGATATTTTGCACCGATGTCCAAGTATCCGTAGTGAGGGAAACACTTCCTTTGTGATTCTTAAAATACTGTCGTAACTTATTCTTTTCCTCCAGAAACATAGCCATGCAATCTCTAGTTATCGTTCTACGGGAAGGAATGATAAACCGGGGTTGAACCACACTCATAAAGTATCGAAATCCGACCCTTTCAACAAATCTAAATGGAAGTTCATCCATTATAATCATCATCACTAAAGCTTTTCGACAAGCCTCTTGATCAAATGCAGCAAATGACGGAACCCCCCTTGTAAAATCACTTTTTGCTACTTGATGGTGTAACGTAGTTTGTTTCAACTTCTTGTTACCAAAAACCTCATCATCAACACAATCCTCGCGAGGAAATTTTTTGCAACACTTCATATGTTTTAACATTGCACTAGTAGATGTACCTACTTTTGTTGCACATGTAATCAATGAACCACAATGGTTGCATGCAGCCTTTTTCGGATCGCTAGTTCTCGTAAAATGATTCCATGCCTCAGATTTATGTTTTGGTACCTGGATATCATTATCAGTCTCCATCTCCTTTTGAGTAGGTGCTACTTCAGTATTACGTTCTGTTGACATCTGAAACAACAAAGATTTTGTAAACATGAAGTTAGAAATTGAAACAATTTTAACCTATCAAAAACATCTATTCATTAAAAAAATACTAAGCACAAAAAAAAATCTGCAAAAAAATCTAGAAAACAAAAAAAAATCATAAATTCTATAATGAATCGAACTTAATCATACAAAATTTGTAATGAATCAAGCCTAAACATAAAATATGGAAGTAATAAAAAATCTAAAATGAATCGAGCATCTGAAACCCTAAATTAGTAACAACCCAAACCCTAACCACACAAATCTTCAATGAAATCTAAACCGAATATTTCAAACCTCAAAACCCAAAACAAAGAACTAAAAACAAAACTACAACCTCAAATATCAAAACAAAAAATCTAGGATGAAAAATCAAAACGAAAAATCAAATAAAAAACCCTAAATCACATTTATACCTGTGATAAACTTGTCATACGACCAACAAAGAAAGAATGATGAACGCTTGATAGTGGTGGGGAAGACGACGGTGATGGTATGCAATGCCGACGATCGATGGACAACAAGAATCCCAGAAGACAAAAAAAATGGAGAAGAAAAGGAGGTCAGAGAAGGAATCGTGAAAAGCTAGAGAGAAAAGGTAAAGTTACTGATAGTACTAATAGCTTTTTTAAATAATAAAAAATAGATATATTATATATGTTATAAAAAACATAATATGTAAAAAAAATATAATAGTTTTTACGGGTATCCGCGGGTATCCGTTGACGATATTTTTAATACCCGGATTTGGATTCGTCCCGCGGATATTTATAAATTAATATCCGACTCGGAACCGTTTATAGTCGGATACCCGATTTTCGGGTATCCGCGAGTCGGATACCCGCAGATACCCGAAAATCGGGTATTTTTGCCCAGCCCTAGTGTCCATATCCCCTTCACAAGCACATAGATGTCAAGCCTCCAACATCTTGAAGCGGCCACACTTCATGTTTGCATAGGTGAATACTTTCAAATTGTGCTCTACAACTAAGCACTTTGTCAATGAATTCATTAAGTATAAACAATTTCTTTACGTTGCATATCAAGATGCTTACCTCGGGATGATTCATTTCTAAGCATCTACAACCACACATTAGAGGATTTAACTCATTGAACTCCAGATCTAACGTTGTATTAGACGTTGAGTTGAGATTCCTCTAATTGTGATTTAATCAATAGGCTCAAGACCCATCCCTATTGTCATTTTGTGCAACATGTCCCTCGACAAACTCTTTGTAAGAGCATCAACCAAGTTTTGTTTTGTACGCACAAAATCCACCACTATGGCCCCGACTTTTATAAGACCATTCACATAGCTATGTCATAAACCAATATGTCTAGACTTCCCGTTATACACATGGCTATATGTCTTAGCCAAAGTCGCTGCGCTATCACAATGTATTGTGATAGGTGATACCGGTTTAGGTCATAATGGTATCTCGAATACCAGATTCCTTAGCCATTCTGCTTCTTTTTCCGCAGATGCTAAGGCAATAAACTCCGACGCCATCGTCGAATCAGAAATGCAAGTTTGTTTCTTGGAAGCCCAAGAAATCGCAATTCTACCTAATAGGTAAAGCCAACCACTCACCGAGGCATGATCCTCCTCACTTGAGTTCCAACTCGCATCTGTGTATCCTTCTAACACCGAAGGTTGACCCTTATAGCGAAGACCGTAATTTATGGTATGTTTCAAGTATCGAAATACTCTCCATACAACATGCCAATGATGTACGCTAGGGTTACTAGTGTATCTACTCAACTTACCAACCACATATGCTATGTCGGGTCTAGTGCTAGTCATAGCATACATTAAGCATCCAATGACACTAGCATATTCAAGCTGAGATACCGGTTCCTCTTTGTTCGCTACCAATTTAACGTTACAGTTCATCGGTGTAGAAACAAGAGTGATATCATAAAGATCAAAACATTTCAGAACTTTCTCAATGTAATGAGATTGAGAAAGTGAAATCATACCGTGATCTCTCATTATCCTAATTCCAAGGATAACATCCGCCTCTCCTAGATCTTTCATCGAAAACTTCGATGACAAAATTCTTTTGTTTTCTTGACCTGCTCTAATTTCGTACCGAATATAAACATGTCATCCACGTATAAGCAAATGATAACCCCATGACCATTCTCGTCAAATTTGCTATATATGCAATTGTCCGATTGATTCAGACGGAACCCTTTAGCAAATACTACCTCATCAAATTTTTTATGCCATTGTTTGGGTGTTTGTTTCAACCTGTACAATGATTTAACTAATTTACACACTTTGTGTGCTTGACCCGATAGGACGAAACCTTCCGGTTGCTTCATATACATCTCCTCTTCAGGATCACCGTCTAGGAAGGCCGTCTTGACATCCATTTGGTGAATTACCAGATTGTTCATCGCTGCAAGAGCGATCAACAATCTAATTGTAGTTATTATCGCTATCGGTGCATACGTATTAAACAAATCGATACCTTGTTTTTGTCTAAAGCCTTGAGCTACTAGACGAGCCTTGAACTTATCAATAGTTCCATCGCCTCTCATCTTCTTTTTGAAGATCCATTTGCAACCAATAGGTTTACAACCCGGAGGAGGATCTATAAGACCCATGTGTTGTTACTCATGATGGAATTCATCTCATCATTTATCGCTTCTTTCCAGAAAGCGGCATCTCGTGATTTCATCGCTTCATCGAACGTTCTAGGATCTTCCTCAATATTATAGACGTAAGCAAGTTGAGTCACTATCGACTCGTTTGTACCTTCCACTAAATACATCTGAAAGTCCAGACCAAAGGATTTTTCTTTCCTTATACGTTTACCTCTACTAGGTTCACGTTGTCCTTTATCTTGATCGATTGTTCGACTACTCGAACTAGGTATAAAAATAAGTGGTTTATCCACCGAAGAAAATCGATTTTCGTCGAACAATGCATCTATCGACTCAATAACTGTGTGAACAGTAATGTAGTCATTTGGTTCTATGACATAGAACCTATAAGCTTTTCTATGTAAAGCATAACCTATGAAGATGCATTCTACTCCTCGATCACCCAAAGTCTTTCTCTTTGGTTCTGGAACTTTTACAATTGTCCGACAACCCCAAATCCGAAAATAATTCAGATTTTGTTTTCTCTTGTACCATAGTTCATATGGGGTAACCTTGTTCTTTTTCGACGGAACTCGGTTTAAAATATAACAAGCCGTTAACATGGCTTCACCCCAAAATCCCTCACTTAATCCTGAATATGAAAGCATGGAATTAACCATTTCTTTCAAGACCCTATTTTTTCTTTCCGCTACACCGTTTTGTTGCGGTATGTATGGTGCGGTGGTCTCATGAATCACTCCTACATATTCAAAATATGTTGGATCATAGTATTTCCCTCCCCTATCAGTCCTAAGCTTCTTGAGCTTAATCTCAAGTTGTAACTCAACTTCAGATTTGTATGCCCTAAACCTATCTAGAGCTTCATCTTTAGCATGCAACAAAAATACATAGCAATAACGTGTGGAGTCTTCTATAAAAGTTACTACGTATTTTTTGTTACCTAGAGACGGAGTTTCATGCAAATCACATAAGTCACTATGAACGAACTCTAAAAGTTCTGAACTCTGTTCTACGCTAGCAAACGAATTACGAGTTATTTTTGTTTTCATGCAAGTTATACACTTATCTTCGTTCATGGCACATGGTGGAATTAAGTCCATCTTTGGCATAAGATTTATCTGTTTATAGTGAACATGTCCTAATCTAGCATGCCATAATGTAGAAACATTTGAATCAACAACATATAAAGAAGAAGTGCAAACTTTATTGATACTTAGTTTAAACATATCATTACATAGATAACCCTGCCCCACAAACACTCCTCCTTTAGAGATGATAAACTTATCAGCCTCAAAGACCATCTTGTAGCCAAATTGATTAAGTACACAACCCGACACTAGATTTCTCCTTACATCCGAAGCAAAAAGAACTTTCCTAAGGGTTAACGTCTTCCCGGATGTAAGCAACAACTCCACTTGCCCTTTTCCTTGGAAGAGCTCACGTTCTTTACAAATATGTCAAATTGCTCCTGAATCGATCCACCATGATTGGTCACCCTCCTGAACATAATTTAACTCGTAAATCATAGCAACAAAATTCATATCCGAATTCGTCAAGTAACAACTATTGTTACCTTGAGTGGATTGATCAAGGGCTTTATTTCCTTGACCATGAGCACTCTTCTTCTCGTGTTTATTCTTCCACGAGTAGCAATCCCATTTGAAGTGTCCCGGTTTATTGCAAAACCAATAAGTCGCAGTCGACTTTGACTTCTTCTTAGGATTGCCTTTGGAGGGTTTCTTTCCTTGTCTTTTGGCTCCACGTTTCTCATCCTCTACAACATTCACTATAGTAGGAGGAGAAGCGCCTTTTCCATCTTGCACCCGGAGATCCTCCTCGATGCGAATATGTGTTCCCAACTGTTCAAGAGACATATCGTCTTTTTTGTATTTCAGGGAACGCTTGACATCCTACCAACTCGGTGGAAGTTTGTCAACAATGGATGAAACTTTGATGGCTTCATCCATCTGCAGTTTGTATTGTACGAATTGACTCAAGATCCTTTATAGTTCATGGAATTGCTCCATGACCGATCTCGAGTCCACCATATTTTAAGAGTTGAAACTACTTATAAGAAATCTCTTGCTAGAGGCATCGTCTGAGACGTATTTAGCCTCCAGCGAATCCCATAGGGCTTTGGCAGTATCTATGTGTTGATATACATCAAAAAGTTCATTGGACATACCGTTAAGAATGTGGCCGCAACACACGTAGTTATCGTAGTCCCATTTGTTCTGCACGCGAGCCGCAATCCAATGTCTCCTCTTTGGTTTCTTCCGGTCTAGGAGTGCTTATCAGTAGATGACGTTCAGCGTCGTCAGGGGGAAATGCATCTTCTTCTGCCACCTTCGAAATCACACGCCCTCGAACTTGTCAAGTTTGTGAAAGGCTATTGTAAGATCTCTCACCGAAGTAGTCATCCTCGAATGGATAACGTTTTTAGATTGTTAGAAATCTGGGATATAAAAAGAATAAGAAAAGTAAATCGGGAACCGGATAACTCTTCAAGGCGTGATACACTTTCCTAAAAACGTTATTCCGTCCTATACGAGCAAAGGACTTCCCGGAATACGTTTTTAAGATACAATGAAGAGAAAAGTGATCTTAGTTTGCTCTCCTAAGATTACAAACACAAGAAACTGCAAGAAGAAGATGAACAAAAAGCTTTTATGAGTGTTTTGCAAGAACAATCACAAAAGTGCTCTCAAATCTCTCAAAAAACAACTTGGATATGTTCTCTTTCGTGTTAGGATGTCTAGGGGTGTTTATAAACCTCCAAATGTCGAAAGGTGTGAAGAAATCGGAAGTTTTTTCCGAACGATCGCGATTTTTCGTTATTTCCGAACTGCTCAGAAAAAACGGACTACCCGCCCGTTTTTTCGAGCTACCGCCCGTTTGTTCCCGAACTGCTCAGAAAAAACGGGCTACCCTCCCGTTTTTTCGAGCTACCGCCCATTTATTTCTGGGCTTTATTCCTCAGAAAAAACAGGTTGCCCTCCCATGTTTTCGAGCTGCCCTCCCATTTTTTTTAGATCACTCTCCACATTCAAAACCGAACGTAAACTCTTCCGACGAATCTTTAACATTTAACCAAATCATGGCACGTCTTTTACAAACATTTAAATCCTCCACCTTACTCGTAATACACGTGAAGTATGAATCCTTTTGAGAGATTCTAAATTCCCATTCATTTACTCTAAAAATCACAACAGAAACATGCGGAGAAAAGCGTGCGAGAACCAAGAAGAATGGATTATGCTCAAACTTTGGCGCACGAAGAAGAAGATTGTTATTTTAGATTCATTCTATTTTTTCTTTTTGTAATTTTGAAGAAAAATAAATAAATCAAAGAGTACTTTCGTCCTTTCAATTTCTATTTAGATTAGGATTGGAAATAACCCTTATGACGGATTTGGATTCGGGTCTGAAGATTTAGATAACGGATATCCGCAGATACCGTATATATATGAAAAAGACAAAATTATTCTTATACTACTATTTATCAAAATACCTAAGGCTTTATAATGATTTTATTACCAACCTAATCCTTTCAATTTTAAAATCATTTTGTATTTTTGAAAACTTTCTAAGAATCTATACATATTCTTATATTTAAGAATTCTCAAACTTTAAATATATTTTTGGATCAAAATATGTATAATTTTGTTGTATATTTGGTTTAATTTTAGATTGATAAGTATTGTACATACAGATACAGTACTCGCTGGTACCAATCTTTTAGTCACTGATATCCGGATGTTGCGAGACAAAGATAGAGATAATATTTTTATAAAACCCACGAAAACGAAAATTAAGATGGATATATCTAAAAACATGGATACCCAACCCGTATCCACCCCTAGTTTAGATATCTATCCGAAATATCATGAAATTCAAATATAAACAATCTTTCTCATAAAATCCAATAATTATGATCAGATATTATTCGAATATCCGAGATATTTGAATATGAAATATATTGATACATAAGCTGCTGTAGAATTATACAGACTTTTTATAATTCCTAATTTTTGTTCCTAGTATTTATGTATGAATTGGATTTCCAACAGAGTTGTCTCAATTTTTTATTTAGAACTCTATACAAAATATTAAATTTAATTATTAAAAGTTTAAATTTTATGTATAAAAATTTAAAATTAAATTTAAAATGTGAAATTATATAGAATAGTAATATATGTAAATAATATATAGTTTTTAATATATTATTTTATTATTGGATGTTGTCGTATTATTGGATATTCTCTAGACAAATGTTTGATTTTTTTATATAAAACACGAGGTATGTATATAAAACACTCTTTAAGTTTATCATGTCGTTTAATTCAGATTTATACAAGGAATATTAAATTTATTCACATTATTTGTACATGTGATGAGTACTTTATTTTATGTATCATGTATTTTTTTCTCTCTATATGTTATAAAAGGAATCAAATTTATTTCAAGATGATCGGGTAGATAAAACAAATAGAAAAATATAATAAAAAACATTTTTGAAAAACCGCGTTAGTTAGCAACGGATTAGACAAATGAGTTGATATTAGATGAAAGAACAATTAGAAACTCGAACAAAACCGAAAACGCAATAATTCGGTTATTAGACCAAACATTTACGTCAAAGACTAAAGTTAGTTCGTTATTTGAAATCATTGCATTTGTACGAACCTCAAACACACGAAGGTGGGCCCACGTAGGTTCCTCAATTTGACTGTTACCGCTCTT
>NW_010965122.1:1639261-1669266 GCF_000463585.1 Tarenaya hassleriana
GCTCTTCGTATTGACATTTTATGCGGTTTATATTTTGGTCAATCTATATTGGAAATTGAACCTATCCATTGTTTCGTTTTTTTGTTCGGTTTCCTCGTGTAGTCAGCGTTTTTTAATTTCGTGGAACCAAAAGTGGAGGAAATTTCAAATATATGCAGCTTTTTCATAAATTAAATTTCCAAAATAAATGCAAATATATGGCAAAATAGCCTTCGGATTTGAAAAAAAGAAAGAAAATAAGGGCCTTCAGAAGAAAAAAAAATGGTGTTCTAAAATTGATAGTTTGGTCACGTCATAAGATGATGATTGAGGAGGAAATTTCTACGTAAACCCATGTTAATAGCTGCATCTTTAGATTAGTCATTGGAAAAAAAAAACAAATTCTAGAGAATATTGTAAAATTAAATAGTAAATTTTCATAACATTTCTAAAACTTTTGCGATGAACAAAGGAGAATCGACATAAAAATACTATACTTTTTTCATGTTAGCGATTAAATACTATATTTTTTCTAAGCAAATAAAACCTGAATTAATTATATTTGATCACTAAATTATCGTATTTTAAAATTATTAGACAATATACCTTTATTTCGTAACAATAATGACGAAAGACTGACGTGATATTAACGAAACTGTCAATCACTCTCCTTCCCCGCCCACGGGCTCGAACATGGACCTCTAAGACAATTGACTCCCCTAACCACCTTTACAACTAGAGTTGCAACCAATGAATTTCCCAATCTTTCATTTGTGGTTATTAGGATATATTTTAAAATAATTTAAAAAGATTCTAAAACTTTTTAAGAAATTTAAGATAGAGATGATAATATCTTGTTATGTCATTCTCTGAAAAAAAATTGTTTTAAAAATTCATTTCAAATCCTATAAATCATGTTATGTCAAGTTTTATTATATTATACCATTTTTTTTTATTTTTTTGTGTTTGTTATGGTGATCGACGTATATTGATGGTAATGGTGACAATGGTGATGATTGTTATGTTTTGTTGGTCTTGTTAGAGTTCGATGTATCAATGGATTTGGAGATAGATGAATAAAAAGGGAGTGAAACATAAAAGAAAATTGATATGTAATAAAAAAAATCTACGAGAGAGAAGATAATCTAGCGGTGATTGTGACAATATCACAATTATGGTTGCAACATTTTGATGTTAAATCCAATGGTTGGTGGTCCAGTGGTTGAGAGATGATAAAGTCATCCTCAAAATTCTGGGTTCGATTCCACTGGTGGGGAGTGATATAATTTTTAGACAAAAAATAGTCCATATATAAAGGTTGATCTCAGGTCTAGGGTGGATGTAGTCGGGTCGAAGGTCTAGGAACAATCTTGGTTATAAAAAAAAATATATTTTGATGTTAATTTGGTTAGAAGGATGGTGGAATTGTAGAAGTAGCGAGAGAATAAAATCTAAATGGTTACATAATAAAGACAGATATATTTTTTTTTAAACTACTAAGATAAAGGATAAAAGAAATGAATTTTCTGATAGACAATATTGAAACTTAGGGGAAAAAAGTATATAGAAATAAAATGAATACTTTTAGTATTTACTAACAAAAGCTCCAAGCCTTTGTCTGCAACATAGAGTGGGCTCTGTCTAGGCCCAACATTTACCACAATTCCCCAAACTCCATTAGCCCTCATGGTATAGAAAGAGGGAGAATGTGTTGTAAAGAGAGAGAGAGAGAGAGAGAGAGAGAGAGAGAGAAATCTAAGGCAAAATCCCAAAGGCAAAGCTGATTTGATTTGTCGCCAAACTAAACTCAGTGTTCTCTGAAACAAAGCTTCTTCTTCTTCTTCAAGGTTTCTCTCTCTCTCTCCAATGTGTACCCAAAAGCGGCTGTCCTCTCTTCCCTCCTCCTCTCTCATTCTTGAAAATTTTCAGAGCCCATTTCAACTCTCATTCTTCTGACACTCTCACTTCGTTAGACCATGCCCTGTTTGCTTCCGACCGGATCTCCATTTTCTCTCTGTCTCTGCTTCCAACCTCGCCGGGAAAATCTCGTCTCTTTTCTCAGTAACCAAACACACAAGCCCACCATAACAATCCGCCATTAACGATGGTTTCTCTGTTGTCCGTCACTGTTTACTTGTTTTCCCTCTTCAGCACTCTCTCTCCACTCACCGAATCCACTTCCCTCAACACCACTCTCCCTCACCAACACCCATTTCCCGATTCCGTCGCTCTCGATGTCCTAAGGTAAATGCTCTGGTTCCCCACACATTTTCCCGGAAAATGCTGGATTTTCCCGGAAAACCGAGCTGCATTTCTCAAATCTTTTCCTCTTTTTCTCGCAGGAGAGTGAACGCGTCGTTTTCACGGAGACGCCTAGGATCTTCGCCCTCGTCGTCGTCGTCGTCCTCATCGTCTTCGTGCCTCACCGGGAACCCGATCGACGACTGTTGGAAATGCGATCCAAACTGGTCATCGAACCGACAAAGGCTGGCAGACTGCTCCATCGGCTTCGGTCGGGGCACTCTCGGCGGTAAAAACGGTCGGATCTACGTCGTAACAGACTCCTCCGACAACAATCCGGCGAACCCAACTCCCGGAACCCTCCGACACGCCGTAATCCAAACGGAGCCTCTCTGGATCGTCTTCTCCGGCAACATGTTCATCAAACTCAGACACGAGCTCATTATCAACAGCTTCAAAACCATCGACGGTCGGGGAGCGATGGTCCACATCACCGGAAACGGCTGTCTCACTCTCCAATACGTCCAACACGTGATCATCCACAATGTCCACATCTACGACTGCAGACCCTCCGGCGGCGATCCAAACTGGTCATCGAACCGACAAAGGCTGGCAGACTGCTCCATCGGCTTCGGTCGGGGCACTCTCGGCGGTAAAAACGGTCGGATCTACGTCGTAACAGACTCCTCCGACAACAATCCGGCGAACCCAACTCCCGGAACCCTCCGACACGCCGTAATCCAAACGGAGCCTCTCTGGATCGTCTTCTCCGGCAACATGTTCATCAAACTCAGACACGAGCTCATTATCAACAGCTTCAAAACCATCGACGGTCGGGGAGCGATGGTCCACATCACCGGAAACGGCTGTCTCACTCTCCAATACGTCCAACACGTGATCATCCACAATGTCCAAACTGTCGACTGCAGCCCCTCCGGCGGAGCCGTCGTGGCTTCGTCGCCGACTCACGCCGGGAAACGAGGGAGGTCCGACGGAGACGGGATCTCCATATTCGGGTCGCAGAAGATCTGGGTCGACCACTGTTCACTGAGCCACTGCACCGACGGGCTAATCGACGCGGTGATGGGCTCGTCGGCGATCACGATCTCGAACAACTACTTCTCGCACCACGACGAGGTGATGCTTCTGGGTCACGACGACAGCTACATGATGGATTCGGGGATGCAGGTTACGATCGCGTTCAACCATTTCGGGCAGGGACTGGTTCAGAGGATGCCGAGATGTCGGAGAGGGTACATTCATGTCGTGAACAATGATTTCACGTCGTGGAAGATGTACGCCATTGGAGGAAGTGGTAATCCCACCATTAACAGCCAGGGGAATCGCTACACTGCGCCTTCCGATCCAAGCGCCAAAGAGGTGAACATCAAAATTCCTCGATTTCACTCTCCGATTCAACTTTTTTTTTACCGTTCTTTCTTTTTTTTTTTTTTTGCGATGAAAATGATGAAAGATAGCATGAATTGGGCAAAAGGTTGTCCTTTTTCGAATGAATTAATTTTTGAAAACGACCCTGTTTTAGATATTTTTTGTTACTAAACCCTAAATATTTATATGTTTGAGGTTTAGATTTCTTTTAATTGCGTATTAAAGATTATCCTTTTGGATATTTTCATACATTTTCGTAATTTTTTTCCCCGAGTATATAGCTCTAATTCTGTTGCTTAGCATTTGGAAAACACGAGTCTTGCTCGTTCTTTGCTTTTTGGTTGTTGTCCTGAAAGTTTTAGGTTTATACATTTCTTTTTCTTATGTTTAAGCATTTAATCAGTCATATTTAGTTTTTTAGTATTCTATGACACAACACAAGCCCTAGTTTGTTTTAATAAAAAAAAAAAAAGAACTTTACACATAATCTATTGAATTTGGCCCCAAATTGTCGAAATTTCAGTTATTTCTGCAAATTAATTATAATGTAGGGTTGAAACCCGTGAACTCTTTTTTTTTTCTGAAAAAGAATTTGTGAACTTTTTTTTTTTGGGTAATGTCATTCGTCATTCGTACTGACTGCTTAGTGAATCCAGTTAATATCCAGACGACGAGTAGGTCTGCTTCTGTTTTCCTCGCTGTCCCCTTTTTGTATCATTTAAAGACGAAAGAAATATCTCAAAATATCGAAATTTCCCAAAGTTTTAATCTTTCAAGTAAAAATGTTCACATCTTTTTCGCACTTTTTTTATAAAACAAATATAGTATATAATAAATTAGTGAATCCAGAGAATCTTTACCCTACGGGGCAGAGTGGACAGAGCGGTGGATGACAGCCAACCATGTGGTCTGCTGCTCCTCTGTCTTTGTATTGTATTGCATTGTTTGTCCTTTCACTTTTACGCTTTTAGGGTTTCACGCGCTGCGGAGGCGCGTGGCTTCCAAACGCGGTCGCTAAGAATTTGGGATTGTGGATTGAAAAAGGTGACGAAGAGGGTGGACACGAGGGACGGGGATTGGGCGGACTGGAACTGGAGGACGGAAGGGGACATGATGGCGAACGGAGCTTTCTTCGTGCCGTCCGGAGATGGACTGAGCTCTCTCTACTCGAAGGCCTCCAGCCTCGAACCCAAGGCCGCTGCCCTCGTCGACCACCTCACCCTCAACGCCGGTGTCTTCGGTGGGCCCAGGTACTTTTCCCCACTATTTCTTTTAAATATTTATTTAGATTTATAGGATAACACCTCAGTTAATGGGATGCATTAATCATATTATATACTTAGAACAAAATGTAGTTTTAATCTCCTTATATTGGTATGAAATTGTAAAAATAACCTTTGGCAAATATATACTTGTTAAATATTGAAGAAAAAAGGACTTCGTAAATCTAAAATTGTTTTACATGTTGGAGTTTGGAGGTGTTTGTGGGTCCACCTGATATTGTCTAAATCCACTTGCATTTTTTTTATATAAAAGTTCTTTTACGACCTATCTAATCTATATACGCGTCTTGTATACTATATTATATATATATATATATATATATATATTATATTTTGTTTAAAAATGAGTTATTGGTTGTTACAAATTTGATTATGGTTCGCATAAATTTTGGACACCGACCTCATTTAATTGTTTTGAAAATTTGGGTTTGTCCATATTCACCATAAAAGCATGTGGGTTCTCCCTTTGGGGGGGGGGGGCGCCAAAATT
This sequence comes from Tarenaya hassleriana, assembly GCF_000463585.1. Taxonomy (NCBI): domain Eukaryota; kingdom Viridiplantae; phylum Streptophyta; class Magnoliopsida; order Brassicales; family Cleomaceae; genus Tarenaya; species Tarenaya hassleriana. The sequence goes on from NW_010965122.1 coordinate 1,644,644, forward strand.
AGTGTTAATTTATTCGTTTTCGTCAAAATATAACATTAGAGAATAGATTATGACATCTTACGTCAAAGACAACTCTGCTAATGTTGTCTCGATTAGCAATTAGGTTGCTAACAAGAAATTCGGTGGGAGTTAATATTTATGTTCCCATCAAAATTTCGAACAAAATTAACAATTTCGAAAACCCATTTCTTTGCCATTTACTAGCAATTATTGGAATCATCTTCGACATCTAATTTTGAAAAAAATAAAATAAGATTATTGGGCAAGTGGAAATGCTGACGTAGGATGATGGTGTTTATAAGTGTGTGGTCCCTACATGTAAATAAATGTGATTCCTTTCTCTATGCTTTTTGGTCCCACTGCCCTCACATTCATGCAGACTTTTACACTCACCTCCTCTTTTGCTGTATCATATGATTAGAGGTTCAAATAATCACATAACAAGTTATGCAAATTTGTGCAAAAAAGATTCAAGATTTGCAATTGGGTCATTGCCCATATTGATGATTCGTTACAAATCTTTCAAAAATATTTGATCAGGGACTACGGCGGAGGCGGAGGCGGAGGCGATTCATACGGCGGCGGATTCGGAGGCAGCGGCACCAACAACATTGGTGGAACCCAAGGCGGTGGCGGTGGCGATGGCGGTGGCAGTAGCAGTGGCGATAACAACATCTTCGAGATGATATTTGGGAGCCACGCGCCACCACGCGCCGGTGGGAGCGTCTCGTCCTCAACCGCTCTGTTCTTGTCTTTGCTAACGACTTGTGTTGCGTACACTCTCGTGACCGGCCGATTTGATGCTGCATTGTCATCAACTCTATTACTGTAGCAGATGATTAAGATGGGTTTTTTTATATTTATTTTTGCATATTTAAATGAAAGGAAAGAAAATTTGTCTGAGGGTCCACCATTATTTCCCCTTGGCATGTGATACGATATGATATGAAGGCACAGTCCAAATGCAAATGTATTTACATCGATCCATGGTTTTCCATTAGGGTTCATAGAAAAAGACGTCGAATATAAATTCAACACTACACTGACTTAACACAGATTACAAGATCGATCTCTCGTGCAAGGATCTATAGAGAAGTTAACCAAGAAAACAGTGATCTTCTCCCGGCTTTTCAGTTGCCGGTGGAATCCGAGGACGCAGCGTCTTGTTCGAGCCGCTGCCAAGTAAGCTGCCGCCTCTGCGACAATTCAGAGGCCTTGGCCTCGTTCTCGGGATGTTGCTTCTCGCACTCCTCGAACAGATCGGAGTCCATCTCGAGGAACATCCTCCGGACGTTCACCGAGAGACCGTGGACGGCCTGGTTCCAGTGCCCTTTCATGTTCTTCTCCAAGGCCTCGAAGATTATGGGGAATATCGTGTCTTTGTTCTGAGCGATCAGTCCTACTATGTGCTCGTTGTTCCACAAGAAAAGGGCTCTTTCCGCTACCTGCATTCCGTACATCTTTATCAGAAGCTGAGTTCCTTCACGGATGAACCCTAAACTGACCAATGTAAACAAAGTTACGATGCTCTTGTTCGGAATATAACTTTTCTATAACCGAACTCGAATATAACCAAACCAAAATTCGGAATGGCCACCTCTACAGACATGTGATGAGAACGAGAGAATAACCTGGAAATGGGAGCTATTAAGACATTTTCCGATCTGTCTGAACAGAGGAATGACGAATTGTTGGAACTCCGAAGGCTCGGTGGCATCCAAAATCTCTTCCAACTCCCCCAAGAACAGAACCTCCTTCTGGCAATTCGTTAATGGCCAATACTTCAGTAGTCCCCTAATCACAGTATCCGCCAATCTGTAATCTTTCTCCACGAACTGCGTCACGCAAAACGCTAACTGCTGGTGATAAACCGATATGCCCTTCGGCTTGTGGAGCGGCAGAATCACCTTCACTAGAAACAGTCTGTGTTCTTCCCTCATTGGAACCGTGAATCCAGTGATCACACTCCCTAGTATCTCCAGGAGTTCTCCGATTCCGACACATCTCTCTGTCTCGTACAAGAATCTGTAGAAGATGTTGTATATCGAGTTTCTGATGAAGGGTCGATGGAATATGAACTTTCCGTATATCCTGTGAAGAACCGTTTTCAGGTATTCCCTTTCCCTCGGATCCTCCGAATCGAAAAGATTGAGCAAACCCGAGACGAAGACGTGGCTTATGAATTTCTTCGCGGTCCTCGTCTCGATCTCGGACGATACGACGTACCGCAGGAGAAGCTCGTAGACGAGCTGCAAGTGCGGCCACGAGGGCTCGAGGAAAGTCTCTTCCTCTTCGGGATCGTTCCCTTCGGGAGGAGCCCCCGTGTTTTCGTGGTGAGCCGGAGGGAGACAGCGGAAGATATTCGCGGACACCATCCTTATCAACTCCCCTTGCATCGTCTCGTTAACTTTGCCCGAATTCGAGTGGAGGAAATTCACGAGCTCGAGCAATGTCTGCCTCTTGATCTCTTTCTCTCGAGGCATGATCAATGTATCCGAGAAATCGCAGAGGCAGCTGCACATATGAGCCTTCTTCATGAAGAGCATTGCCCGATCCGACGAGGAAACGTCCTTCAGAAGGGGAAGAACTTCGAGGACGGGAGCCGATGCGAATATCGGATGGTTCGGGGTTCGGGACGGGGATTGACCCACGGATTGCGAATCTCCGTTGTTCCCGGACGCAGAAGCCGTGTTCCGGCCGCCGAATAGGACGTTGCCGGAGATATCTTGGTGGTGTTGATCCGATTTGTTGAATTTCTTCTGACCCAGTTTCATGATCTTGTTGAACATCTTCTCTGTCTCCTCGGTTTCCCAAGATTCTCCAAGTTTTTCTCGTTCAATCGCCTGATCGAAACCCTTGATTCGGTTTTCTTGCTCGTTTCGAAATTCTCTCGGGGATTTCGAATGATTTCACATTTGCGTATGAAGAAGTTTTACCTCTTTATGGTTGGAATGATGGGGAAATCTGAGATCGTAGAAAGGGGAAGCATTTGGGGGGTCACCCAATTGGGAATTATGTTTGGCTAACGAGAAAATGAGAGAAAAGTTCATTCTCCATACTCGAAGATGATTCAGGATGATGACACGAGACGGGAAAGTTCGGTTTCTTTTTTTTTTTCTAGAGAGAGTTTTTGTTTGGTCGGAATTTCAAAATTCAGTTATTTAGCCAAACTCCCACAGGATTAATATTTTCATAATGACCCTCTAATTTCTAAACATTTATGAATTAACCCTCTAGGAACCTAATCACTCAAACTTTCAATGTATTCGCAAAGATTATTGCCCCTTGTTCAAAATAATTGACATATTGCTTGTCTCTAAATCGATAATGGCGCTACAAGACTTTAGGTTCTTAATTGCAGAAGAAGAAGAAGAAGAGAAGCTTCAGCTTGAAGCAGAAGGTTTGAAAAGAGATTTCGTTCATTATAAAACGCTAAAATCTAGAGAATGAAGAACCATTTTTTTTTTGTTATAAGGAAGACGAATTCGGAGGTAGAATCGAACTATTATACGAAGGAATATTGGCATTTGATTACTGTATGGTTCAGTTGTTTACACGGTTTGGTATAGTTTTTATTTTGGTTTTGTAGATAGCTGGTTCTGTTTTCATTCTATTAGAGTTGTAGTGTGGATTTTTCGGTTTTTTGGTTTTTTAAATGTATCTAAATTAGGGGTGATCGTTTCAGTATCCGATTCGGTTCGGTTATTTCGGTTTTACAAAAATAGATACCAATCATTTATTATATTATATTAGGTTCGATTTCGGTTTTTATTAAAAAAAATAGATATTCTTAAGAAAATTTCTGATTTTCGGATTTTTTTAAAATTCGGTTCGTATCGATTCGGTTTCGGAAAATTCGATTTTCAAAAAAAAAATATCTTTCATTAATTTTGAACGGTTTGATTTAAGAAAAATACCTTAATTTTTAACTAGATACGGTTACGATAAACCATACCAAAACATTCATCTCTAATCTAAATATAGTATTTTTATTAAAATAAAAATTCAAAAATTATTCCAAACTTTTTGCTTTTTTTATAAAAAAAATATGATATATGAGTTCTCTATAGCTTCTGTTTTTTTTTCTCTTTTTCTTTTCATTCATATTTGAATTTGATTATCCATTTCTTAAATAAATTCGGTGCATATTTCTTATTCTCCATATTCTTCGAATTATGTGTTACTCAATTGAGATCCATATTTGAATCCTCGATTTGGTATGATGCAGATTTTTCCAATTTAAATCTTGTACATGAAAAAACAAGTTGGTGATTCAAATTATAATCTTTAATCTGTTTCGACTTTTCTCTCCATGCTTTTCTGTGGATGGGATGTGTTTGCAACATTTTCATCTCTCTTTTTATTTTAAATTTTGAAATTTATAAATTTTGCGTTTGAAATTTTTCATACCAATAACTAGGGATGTCAAACGAGCCTGCTCGGACCAGCTCGTTTCGAGCCAGTTCATTTTCAGCCCAGCTCGTTAAGCCCATTTTTATTTGGATCAGAAAATTCCTGGCTCAGCCTAAGTCGCTTAGCTCGCGAGCCAGCTCCCGAGCCGGCTCATATTTTTCTAAATATCTAAAAAAAATCATATCAAATTATATAAAATCATTTCCAAATGATATATCAACATAAAAAGAACATACCAATACATTCAAATCATACTTATATTCACAATCAAAATCCATATACAAAAAATCATTTCCAAATAGACAAAATCATAATCCATCTATGTATAAAAAACCATTTTCAGATCTTAATCCATCCATATACAATTAGATCTTAATCCATATACAAAAAACCATCTTCAGATCAAAATATCATACCAACAATATCAACACTTTCAAGTTTCAACATAAAAATTTTTTTAACTTCAGCTCCCGAGCCAGCTCACGAGCCAGCCGAGCTAGTTCGTTTGGGTTCAGCTCGTGGTGAGCTGGTTCACTCAGCCCATTTTTATTTGGGTTCAGATATTCTTGGCTCGGCTCGCTAAAAAAGGAGCCAACCTCGAGCCGGCTCGCGAGCTCGGCTCGTTTTGACATCCTACCAATAACTCGTGAACGTTTTCAATATACAGTGGATGTACATGGACCAGAAAATGGATCACGTGGGAAATATTCTCGCACGTATGTGTTTTTGCGTCCACGCTTACGACTCGTAGTGACGACATCTCACGACGAGGATAGCCCTAGATTTCCCGCATAATTACAAACTTATCCATAACCATAAATATATATAAATAAAACCATTAAAATCAAAATGGAAAAAAAGTCCAAAGCAAAGTCGTCCACTTGCAATAATTATGCTTTTATATATAGAAGATATATGTTCAAAGCCCTTTCACCACACCAACTCGCAAGCGAGGCGACCCAAAACACTAAAAGACAAAAACTCAATCACACACTAAAAGATATAATAATAACGCAAAAAAAAAAAGAGATTTGTAAAGTGTGAACAAAAAAATAGACCGTATTTTCAAAATGTGCCAAAAAAAATTGTGACCTTTGCTAATTATATATATATATATATATATATTTAAATATCCTTAAACAGTGAAGGTTATCTTTTTCTCTCTTTAAAAAAAATCAAACTGTTTTTTTTATTTAAAGGCGATTTCTGAGTATTTTTAATTTTTTATGATTCTATTGTGATGGAGCTTTAGGGTTTTGAAAATAAATCTTATTGATTCACAAATGATAATTACGAGAAGTATATACAATTAGAGAGGAGAGATTTTAGGAAAGATTACATAAGATTAAATCAATCAGAAAAGATTAGAAAAGATTTTCCTAGATACGTGTATAATGCTATCATGCCCCCGCAAGATCGGTCTCAGAAGCAAGGCCGATCTTGGTACGAAGAAGGTCGAAACGTTGTCGGGGAAGTGGCTTTGTGAGAGTGTCTGCGAGCTGATCAGATGAGGAGACGTGAGCTACACGGAGTTTCTTGGCTTGTACGAGACCTCGGATGTAGTGATAATCGATAGCAATGTGCTTCATGCGTGAATGAAATACCGGATTCGCCGAGAGATAGGTAGCACCAATATTATCACAGTAAATCACCGGCATGTCGGGTATTGGAATTCCAAGCTCGGAGAGAAGAGATAGAATCCATTGGACTTCAGAGGCAGTGGAGGAGACAGATTTGTACTCGGCTTCGGTAGATGACTTCGCCGCAAACCGTTGTTTCTTCGATGACCATGAGATCGGGTTCTTGACAAGATAAACAATGAAAGCACCGGTGGAAGTAAAATCATCACGATTACCTCCCCAATCTGCATCCGAAAAGGCATGAAGAATGGGAGAGGATGTGCTGGAGAGAAAGATTAAATCAATCAGAAAAGATTAGAAAAGATTTTCCTAGATACGTGTATAATGCTATCATATTGCATTTTCCTGTTTAAAAAAAAAATACAAAGAGCTTGACAATAACTAATTCCCCACTTGGTCAGTAGAAAAATTTGCTTACAAAAGTATTTCACCGCTCGTAAATTCGTAAATAAAATGATTAGAATTGTACTTTTAATCTTCCCTACGAGATATTTTCCCCATTGCCATCTCCATCTCCGCGGCTTTCGCCTCCTCTCTGAACTTCTTGTAGATATCGCTCTTGTAGAATTTCTTCGTCCTCGCCACCAAAACGGCCGACACCAACACTCCGAACAGCGTCACGGCCGTTATTATAATGAACGAAAGCTTGAAACATTCGGTCCCGTTGCACGTCAAGTCCTCGCCCTCTCTCCGTTTTAGTCCCAACGCTCGCATTTGCTTCTCGGCCTCCTTGTCGTACAAATGGCCCGCAACCCGAACGTTGAGCAGGTACGCTCCGATCGGGCTCGCCACGGACCCGAAGTTATACAACGTGGAGTAGTATTTGAGCCCGAAGATCTCGGATATTATAGCGAATAGGAGCGGCCATTGCGCCCCGAAGCAGAACCCGATGATCACCGAGGCGACGTAGAGGCCGCCCGGAACGTTAAAGGCGATGAGGAGGTGACCGATGCAGGATATGAAGAGGATGATGGTGAGGAGTAGCGGCCGTGGGAACTTGTACTTGATCAAGAAGATTTCGGACACAACTCCTGAAGTCACGCGACCGAAGTAGTTCCATATGCTTACGAGGGATACGAACGTGCTGATGCTGCGTTTAGGGTAGCCGAGAGAGCCTCCGATCTGTCCGAGGTTGTCTATAGCCGTCAACGTCCCTCCGACACCGCAGATCGTGGCCAAGAACAGGATCAGCATGTCGACGCTGAACAATGCTTGCAAGATCGTGTAGTCCTCTCCTCTATCCGGAGGACTAAACACCGTCGTCCAGCACGAACGCGACTTCGCCTTCTCCTCCTTCTCCTCCTCGTTAGAGACATCCTCGTTCTTGCTGTTGTCCTTGTTGTTTGTGTCTGAATCTATGGCGGCGGGCTTCTCGGTTATGATATCGAGAGGCGAGGGATCGTTCAAGGCGGATTGTTTCTCCTTCCAGAGCCTCTGTTCTTCGATGACAACCACAATGATCGGTAAGAGAAGCAGCAAGATTACGACGCCGGCACTGCCTCCGTACTCGCTGCGAGTAAAACCGGAAAGTTTGTCGGTGATGATGACGATCATGAGGAAGGTCGCGAGCCCTAGAGATATGTAGAGGAAGTTGTAGAACACCTTCAGCTCGTTCGGTTGCCGGACAACTCTCATTATCCTTATCGTCCTCAAGAACGCGAAGGAGATTGCGGCTGGTAACCAACCTGCAATTGTCACGATCACACAAACGGCATTCCCATCAGAAAGGGTTGATCCTCGTTTTTTTCTTGGATTCCGAAAGAAACCCTTTTCGCTAACCATGTTCTGAAGCCAAACTAAGCGCAAGATCATATAAACAGATCGAATTTGAATGATCAAGATCCTGTTTTTTCTATCGATCTCAATTACAAGCCTTCTAATTAAGATTCGAAGCTGTAAGAATCAAGAATCGTTTCAAACTAGTTATTGTGGTCAGCCCTTGTCTCGTCTCGCCCACATAACCAAAAAACAGAGCACCCAGATGAGGTCAAAGACATACCGATCAACAGGATCAAAGACTTGGTATCGTCTCCATAGAAAGCATGGTAAAGCTGGGTGATGATGGCGCCGCTGAGGCCGACATAACCCTTGAGAATCCCCAACACAACTCCCCTAGACTCCGGGAAGTTTTTGACGCACGTGACGAGAGCTCCCGTGTTGGCGAAAGACTGAGAATTCGCGCCGACACAAATGTACAGACACATGTGCCACACGTGCGGTTTAGGGATCCGCTTCGTGACGGCCAACCAGATCATGAAGTAGCCGAAGAAATTGAGGATCGCTCCGATGGAGAGGACGACCCACGGGGGGGTGACCTCGTTGATGAGACCCGACAAGACACCGACGTTGGCTCCGAGGTCTTTGAAGAAACTGAGGAGGTTGAGCGTTGTTTGGTCGTAGCCCAACGTGTGTTTGATCTCGTTTGAGTACAGGCCGAACATGTACGTTGCTCCTGCGGTAGACATGATGAGAAGACTCGCGAAGAACATGAACCATCTTCCGGTCATGATTTGCGCCGCCAGGCTCGTCGCCGGAGCTCCGCCTCCGCCGGGACTCGCCGCCACCATTTTCGAGTGTGAGAGCTCTTGTTCTGTGTTTGTGAAGAGGTTTTTGATGGAGTTTTTTGGGTGGTTTCTTGTTGGGTTTTATAAGCACGAAATGGGCGTGACAGAGAGATGGAGAAGAGAAGACCGACGTGTTATGGTTCGTCGTTGACTTGGGATAGTGAAACTTTGGAAAAAAAAATTAGATTTTGGATATTGGATATATATTATATGTAATGAAACATGTTTTACATTTATTAAAAGGGTATTGCTGCAAAATCTTCCAAAAATCACGATGATTCATTCCACTAATAGATAATATTGTCCTGATACAAACTTTACTTTTTATGAAATATATATATTAATGCTGGTGTGGATAATTACTAATAGCAAGTAAATATAATTTTAATAAAGGCTGTCTACAGATACACCAAGAAAAGGTATAATTTAATAATTATTGTCTACTATGATTGTAAACTCATATGGTCCTGAGTGGGGACCACAAAAGATTTTCCATTCTTTTAAAAAAATAAATAAATATAGTTTTTCATCATTTAATGGTTCAATGGAATGTATAAATTAAAACCTACTTGTTCTTATTTCAAATTGCATTGGGAAAATTCGACAATGCGATGGAATCTATTAAAAGAAAAAAAAATACAGTTATTAATGAGAATCCCGTAATTAAAAAAAATTAAAATACTTAAATCGTATTCACAATTTTTAAGAAACTGAAAAAAAATCATATATATTCTTATTTAAAAGTGAAATATAATTAATATTTATTAAGTTCATTAGAATTGACTAGTTTTAACTAAAGAAAAAATTGAAAATTATTTAAAAAATCTAAAAATGATAACTAGTTTGAAATAAAAAATTTTGTCGATAGCGTCAACTATCGAGAATCCGAGGGAGTATAAATTAGCGGAGTCATGACAATTTGTGGTATATATATATACACACATATATAGTAGAGGTCGTGTAGTCTTTTTTTAATACATTAAATTAAAATCACTTAATTAAATACTAATCTGTACCAAACCAAGTCGGTCAGTAATGGATTCTTTGACTTGACTGATAAAATAACATCTAGAAACATTAACATTTTTTTAATCCAATGGTTATAATAAATAACTATTATTCGGAGAAATTATATCATCTGAATTGATTAAGGTAATCAACGGTCAATCATTCAGGGTTAGCTTAAGTGATAAACCAATATTTTAAAGATATATACATCCAAGCGTCGAGTTCGAATCCTCACGAATTAAATACGATTTACATCTTTAAAAAAAATTATCATATAGTATATGTTAATCTCGAATTAATTTGTATTAAGTATAAATATATTATATACTACCATTTAAGAGGATTGATTGAGTTTATATGATTGATATCATATATGAAGATTTTTGTAATGAAATTCATATATTAATGATACAAGAAATAATATATAACATTATGAAAATCCGAAGCGAAACAAAACCAAGTTAATTAGAAGTATATTTGTCCAAAATTAAAAAACCATTAATACAAAAAGAATAACACGTTTCACATAAAAATGTGTGCATCAAATATCCAAACGTATTGAATTCAACAGTAAGAATAACTTTGAAATAAATATTTCTTTAAACATATTTAAGTTTCCAAAAAATTATATACTATTAAAAAAATATACTCTCCTAAGAGATACACACACGAGGCAAACAAACCTACGTTGTGAAAGGTGGAGCACATGTCCCCTCTCTAATTAAAAAAAAATGGTAATTCTTACATAAATTTTATAAAATTACGAAGAAAATTATCAAATACCCCCATAAAAATATCATTTGATTCTATAAAATGAATATCCTTCTTATATTTTTTTTAGATTCGCCACTATATATATATATATATATATATATATATATATATTTATTGAGATGGTCTCGAGTTGATCTTCGATAGTTAATAAAAACAAATCTTAAAAACCTAATTGGTGTATATTTATGTTTATTGTGTTTCTACTTTTCACCAAAGTTAATTTAAAATATCATAACACACACACATATACATATATATGTATATGATAATCAAAATAAAAAAGGCTAAAGGTTTTATTTCTCTTAATTTGACCGCAGTTTGAATTCGTGTATCTTTGCCAAGTAAATGTAAACGAAGAATCTTATATATTCGAATGAACAAAAAAAAAAAGAAGGTAAGATTCTCTTGGGCATGTGTTAGGAGCAGTGTATCTTAAAATACTACATATTTATTTCCTATGCGAGAAACGAATAATTAAAAAAATTCAGATTCGATTTTATTTTCATCGACATATTCTACGTATAGTTCCTATGATCATGCAAAAACAAAGCATACTTTATAGAAACAGACGTCATGCATTTTGAAAACTAAACCCTAAGAACATTGTGACGTGCAAACTACATACATATATATACGGACCATAAATATCGGGAATATGTCTTTCCTCATACAATTCGCCTGATTGATTAGTAAACTAATTTTGAGTTATGTAATTATAGTGATGACCAAATTATATAAGTATTATAATTTGATAATATTGTTGAATAGTCGACCGGTGGATATATGTCTAACTCATGAAGTGTTTTGATTCCACAAATAAACTATAAAGAAGTGTAGGATTATTATGTGAACCGAAGCATCTCTTCCATAATATTTTATTCGTTTATTCTATTTTTTGGTGGGGGAAAGTCATATAAATATATATAGCGAGTTCACGGAAAAAGAAAATTCTACCACAACAAACAATAACAACTAATAATAATAATAACAAAAATAATAATTCAAAGAGAAACAATGAACCACATTTCTTACCGTCATCATTCAAGACAAGATTGAAATGAATAATATATATTGTTCTTTCTAAGTTTATACTTTGTTTTTTAAATTTGGTTTTATCAATGTTCGGTTTCAATTCAATTCACGTGTTTGATTTTTATCTGAAAGTCTAGGATTAGGTTTTATTTGGTGAGTAACTAAATGAATATAATTTTGATAAATATCAAAATTAATTAATTATTAAAGTAAACCAAAAAATCGAGTAAATTAAAATAGGGATTGATTAATAAACCATATAACAAGTCACATGCTGCTTTTTTTTTTCTAACTCCAAAATAAATTGTCTTCATTTTTTCTTTAAATTGATACTATAATTTTATTAGAAGTGAGTCCATTTTACTTGCGTATTGGATGAGTGTATTTCTTAATTCTTACAAACAAATGTTGACAATTTCAAAACGTCTATATCGCACTACCAAAACACAAAGACTATAAATTAAATATCAAATCTTATCCTATAGTCGCACATATATGGATATTTCTACATAAAGATTTGAGATTGGTAGAGTTCCATTAAATATTAGGACTCAGTATAAATGTATATAATCAATATTGTTATATCAAATATCGATTTACTCGTTTAATAAACTCTATAATATTTCACTCATATATATATATATATATATATATATATATATGTATGTAACATTTGTAAATAACGAATTGCACAACTAAACACTTGTCTGAAAATTTTAAGTGTGCAAGTATTATGGAATTCTATCTTCTTTAGAGAAACGAAGACTTCTTTGTTACTTTGCTTAAGTCAACTTAAGACTTTTTAAAAGTCATATGAAGACAACATTTTTATGAATTTGAATGCAACAAAAAAAAAGGGAACCCAATACAAATAAAAATGAAAAGAAACGAAAAAAAGATGGACAGAAATTGGTTCTATTATTATTTTTTTAAATATAGGATTCGAATCAAAGTCAATTGGGATTGTAACGGCACTATTCAAATTTAAATAATTTGAAATAAAATCTTGAAAATAATTGGAATCGTAGAGAAGTGGGTGTTCAAATTTATTTTTCCTGTAAAGAAGTCAATGGTTACAAGCTAGAGTCGTAGATGTGGAACCATCCTTCAACTTTCATGATTTCATATTTAATTTTCCAGTCAATGCCTATGAATGTCTATTTCACTTCCATAGCATAAATGTAATTAATGCCCCTTGATTAGATGATTATTGTATACCATGATTTGTCATATTTATTTTAGCACCAATAATATATTTTCGAAAAAAAATGATTTATTGTTATTAATTAATTATGAGGTGTTAGATGCATAGCTTAGCATTGGTAGTTATTTTTTTTAATAAAACTTTGTTGTATTATTCATTCAACCAAATAATATATATATATATATATATATATATAGATATAAATATAGAGTAAACTTAATCTCACTAGAAAATTATAAATTAGTTCTATTAGGGCATTAGCTAATATTAATAAATTGAACCAAATTACTGTATAGATGATACTGTTGTTTAAATTGAACGAAATGCAACGGCGAGAATATAAATGTATATGCCTAAAAACCGATCGTGATGTTATATCATCACATTAATTTATCACGTCATCGTTAAAAAATACAACCTAAATTCTTATATGTACACATACATACATACATATGATATGTGTATGTGTATATATGTTATGTAATGTATGAATGTGTATGTGTATATATATAAACATATATATATATATACACATATACATCCATACATGCATACATATACATATGATGTGTGATGCATGTGTACATATAGGTGCGTATGTATATGACATCATCATGGTTATAAAAAAAAAATATACATATTCATATTTATGGGCGAACGAAGATTTCCACGATTGATTTTTTTTTGTTTGACTATGTATCGAACAAATATCAGAAATAAATAATAATTCCATTCGCGTTGCATGTCCATATATATATATATATATATATATATATATATATATCACTTTGGAACGAGGTTCAACAATATCTATACATACGATATGCATAGACCGGAGACTAATCATCTGATTACGGTAATCTCAAAACACAAACAAAACAAAACATCAGATGTAGAATCGGATTTCTATTCACCCAATTCACAAAATCCAAAAGAAAGGTTCCATTGGTTGGCAATTTCTTTTCTTGTCATTTTTCATTCACCTACCAACGATCAAACGAAGAGGCTCGTTCCACAGCCCGGCTCGGCCGGCTGTAAGGACCAGGCCGAGCTCTCTGGCCTCTCCCCTCATCCCGTGGTGTTGGCCTCGCTGCCCCACCGTACCTGTCATTCATCCCCCTCGCGTAAGAATCCCTCTCGTACCCTCTCACTTTCCCGCCATATCGTTCCGACCCGCCATACCTATCCCCCCCTAACCGATCTCCAGGTGGCACGGCGTACCTGCAGCATCATTGTATCGAAGATGAGGACAGTTTCCTTCCCAAAAAGACAAACGACACAGTGTCTTGGACCACAAAACCAAATTGGTATTTGGTTTTCAGTTCATACCAGGTTTAAATGAGATCCACAAGTTCTAGTTCCCACAAACAAAAAAATGTGGATGAAAACACTTACCTTTCGAATTCATATTGATCACGAGCTCGTCCATATCTGTCTCCCCTCTCTAAACGGTCCCTGACATTATAGGTTCCACCACCATATCGTTCATCCACGTAACGATCACGTTCCCAGAAGTGCTCACGATCTCCAAAGTGATGATCTCGGCGTCCATTTCCATTGAATTCACCGGATCTAGAACGCAATGATAACAAATCTCTTGGACCGCTTTGCCCGGCACCAATTGATGGGCAGTCTCGGGCCCAATGGCCAGGCCGTCCACACTTGAAGCACTCGTCCTCAGCTATGGCGGGTGCTCCTCCCCTATAGCTAACCTTGCCACGAGATGAGTAGCCAGCACCCCCTCTTTGAGAATGATCTAAATCATCTCCCCCAATCTTGGGTTCGGCTTTGTTCACAGAGATGACCCTTTCACCAAACTCCCTCCCATGCATATGCTTAATTGCATCATCTGCTCCTCGGCGGTCGGAAAATGTGATAAATCCAAATCCACGTGAACGACCTGTCTCTTTCTCCACCATGATCTACAAATGTACACCGAAAGTGATGACGCCATTAAGTAGCTTAAGTGCAACCAAAACAAGAGGTAACAAGGAAACCACGTTCTCATATGGAACCAACAGACCAGGAATGACATAGCATGGACATAGAAGTAAATATATGTTTTGTCTTCTTCATGCAAGATACCTCGCAAGAACGTTAGATTCTGAACAACACAAAAGTTAACTAATTTATCCTGAAAAGTAAATATATGTTTTTTACATTATAAACTGTTCCAAGTCAATCATTTGGTGAAGGTGATAAACCATTGGCAGAAGAAGAAAGTATAAACGAAAGACAAGCCACCAAAGTATAAGATAAGGTTTGTCTGCTCATAAAAGTACAGAGGAAACCATCAGTACACATAAAAGTCATGATTCGAAACACTCGGTCACATAACAGCCAAAAACTGATTGGCAACTCTATGTGTCATGCAGAAGCACATTTTCAAAGGGAAAGTTATGTGGGAAAGAAAGACTTTTGCAGCTTTCTTTACATTGGTGAAAGTTAGTCTACAATCTTCCTTATCGGAAGTCTATGAAATTCAGAACAATGAGTATCAAGGAAGAAAACATGATAAATCCGTCTGCACCAGATGTGAAATTAGAAACAAAGGCAATAAGCAGATAGCTTACGTTACCGTTTGTTATAGAATGCAGCAGAAGTGGCACAATCAGAAAAATTCTCAAGCAAATAGACGAATAGCAAGACTCTTTCGTCTGATAACGGGTGATCTTCTACCATATTACTGACTTAGTAGGAATATAATACTGATGCAGAATAATCATCAGAAAACGAATATCAAATATCCTTCTCAGTGCTCTCATCACTACAATGCAGCAGTTGCTCTTTTGAAGTCTTCATAATCACATACCACAATGTCACAAAGCAATGATCTGCCTGTACCTTGTTTCTTGTCTCCAACTTTATACGGCCACAACAATGAGTGTCATAACATCATTTCTCAAGCTAAGTCCGCTAAAAGAAAGGCCGGCATTCTGAACATGACATTTATAGACCAACCAGGCAACCATTTATCATCTCGTGAGTTCCTTTCCATCAATATTAATTAGTTAGAAATGCTTCAATATCCCGCCAATGGTACTTCGAGGGCATAGCGAAATGATCTCATAGAGACCATTTCAGAGATACTACTGAAGGCGGTACCTCAATCAAATCAAAAGGGCAGGAGGGAAACCAGCTCCAGCTACATGCATATGGCACTGCCCTGATTGATGTTTTAGCAACACAAAAATAAACATGCTTGGCTGCAACAGTTGAAATATCTTAGTGACCACCAGGTTCGATCATGGATTGGTTACTGAGGTATTTTGGGTTTCATCCAGACAAAGCTCCTACATTCCCAGATCCATGGTTCACTCCAAAACACAGATTCGAACATGGGTCTCTGAAATTTCCAATTGTCCTTCGAACCACTCGGCAAACAAGACAACAACAATGCAGGACCAAGCAAAGAACGAAGACTCAAGGAACATAAGGCATCTGATTTAGAAAAGCGGATCGGAGACCTGACACTCGACGATTTTGCCGAAGCGGCCAAAAGTGTGCTCGAGCTGTCTCTCTTTGACGTCCCGCGATAATCCTCCCACGAAGATTCTGTTCTCCAGCTTGCCTTCTCCTTCTCTCTCTCTCTCATCGTGCAATCTCACTGCGCCAAAAGAGAAACAAAAAAACGATTAACCAACCAAGATTCACTTAAGCTAACCCAAACCCTAAAATCCGACTGTTCCCAAATAAAATTTCCCAAGAACCAGAACCCCCTCGTACTCATAGACGTCTGATTTGCAAAATTTCCACCACAGAGACGACGAGTTAGGTAAGGAAATTTTATGGGCTTCGATGAGAGGAGAAACCCTAAAAGGTTAAAGACTTAAAGAAGAAGAACCCCTGCATTGACGGGTTGTACCTTTGTATCCAGAGTACAACATTATTTGGACTGTAGGTCATTTACTAAAACACCCTTAACTGATTTTTATAATTACTAAAATCCTTTAAACCCTAATTCCCGTCTCCTTGTTTGTTTATCGCTCTTGCGCTTGAAGTTGCCGGCCCTGTGACTACCCTTGCAACACTGACGGTACGAAATCTCTCTCCGTTTGTTCATTCTGTGACAAATTTCTTCCTTTGCAGGTTTTCTTTGGTTCTTTTTGAGTTCCAAATCAAGGGTTTGAAGTTTTGTAGTTATAGGTTTGTTGCCTCTGCAGATTCGAAGCATCGAAAATGATAAAGAGACGATTCTACAGGCTTGAACATGGTGAAAGAGACAGTGGATCCGATTCTTCTTCCTTCTCTTCTGACTCCGAGGTTGAGACAGAAGATTTAGCAGAGTCCGAGGATGATGTCGCTGCAGAGGTGTCGGAAGATGATTCTTTGTCGGAGCGTAACGAAGAGGATGATGAACCCAGCCCTGCTTCGTCAGGTTTAATTCTCTCTTCTCCATTACATGATACATCTCTCTACTTCTGTGATTGTACGTAAGAACAGAGAATGGCTTGAAAGCTTGCACACTCTTTTCGAAGTAATTGACGAGTAACACGAAAATCGCCTTCCTTTTCCTTTGATTGAATGCATCGAAATTGGTTGATACGCTTTCTTTAGCTGTCTCTGAGTATTGGAACTTGCTATGGCAGGTCCTGTAAATGCCGATAGTCGCAGTGACAACGTTAACGTTGATGTTGGTGTTGATGATGACGATGACGATTCTGATCATGCTGATGAATATAGAGAGAAAATGAGAAAGACGAAAGTATCTTCTCGACCTGGTTTTGAAGCACTGTCTACTAAATTTGATGCTGTGGGTGAGAAGGAAGAACATGACCAAGATATCCCAGATTGTATGATAAGATGCAAGTCAGTTTTCAAATGCAGATACTGTCCAAATACCATTTGTCTGAATGATGCAACGATGCGAGCACATGTTGCGTCAAAGGTAAAAAGATGAATCTTTCTTGCTGTTTCTGAGAAGAACTGGAATTTTATCAAGAACTTATAATATGATGCATCGCTAGTGAAGTGTTGAACTCGTTTTATTGCGTGATTCAGTTTATGCATTGTGTTAGGTGTTGTTTGACCTTTTACCAGACCAAATGAAACAGATTATAATGCAGTTTCTCTTCAAGATTACACATTCAGAATAAGGGCTTGTTTTCATTGCAGAAACACGCTCGTTCAGAGAGATTACTAAAGCAAGGAAAATCCAATGGCATTGACAGTGATGGAGAAGTGGATAACCAGGAGGTTACTGAAGAGACACATGTTCTTGACGCTAATTTAGTGCAGGTTTTCCATCCAAATCCAATATTTTAGTGAATGTGAAACGTTCTTCTGATGGGTTTCTAACTAAACCTTTGAAAACCAAACCGTAGGAGAAACAGAAAAGGGGAAGCAAGAGATCAAGAAGACAGCTCAAAAGGAAGGAAAATGTAAAGGTATCTTATAATGTACTATGGCCCTTTTGATCATGCCTGGTTTTGGTTCATTAGTCTGTTGAATCGATTTAGATTCATGTGATAGTTTGATGCAAATCTTTCAGGAAACAACCAACAAGAATGGAGAAGATGTGGAGATTGCCAAACTGCCTAAAAAGAAAAGGGCACAGACGAAGGGCTGAAGCCACCGTTCTTGAAGCAATATGCATACGAAGTGGAAAGATTCACCGATTCGCTGTAAGATTACAGAGGAGATGTCGAAGAAGAAGAAGAATGATTGGCTGGTTGGTTGAGTCTAGATGATGATTATATTTGATGTGTAGTGTTACATGGAATCAGATTGAAACTCTAAAAGAGATGTACTTTTGATATTAAAGTTATCAAGTCCATGCAATTTTTGATCCATAAGTGCTGTTACATCTTGGTTTTGTTACGCTTGCAAGGAGCTTCTCGTAGGTGTGTGTCGGTAAGGTCAATTAATAAAAATCGGCAATGTTTTCAAAAACGAATTATCCAAAAAATTTCAATGGTAATCATTTTCAGAGAATTGATTTTACGGATCCGAATCAAATTTTTTTAAAAAATTTAAAAAACAGATTTTAAAAAAAAAGTAGAATTTTCAAAAAATTAAAATCGAATAAAATCGAAATCAATATCAAATCAAATATAATATAATATAATATAATAATCTATTGATATATATATATTTATATAAAACCAAAAAACCAAACTTAAACGATTACGGACCACCTCTCAAGAGAGAAAAAAACCATTTCCTTCGCATTTTAAGAAAATCTAAATCCGTACAAAAAGATATAATAAAGAAAACGTCCCGAAGGGCAAACGACACGTCAACAGCGAAGATCCACGTGTCAATCATATTACTTGTCCGCTACATGCAAACCTCCACGTGTATGTTCTAATGGTGATCTGGATCTCTGCATGCAACTCTTGACTATGTTTTCCCAAAATACCCTCTCTTCTTTTTACTTTTTGAAAATCCAGAACTATACAAGCAAATATAAACTAGATATACATGCATATCTGTATTATATACACATATATTTATAGAGAAGACAAAACGAGCAATTCTCTGGGGAAGTTGAAGCTCCACTGAACAAAAATGGTGGCTAAAGCCCTAAGACCCGCAACATGCACAACCTTCTTCTTCTTCTTCCTCATCCTCGTAACAGACGGTGTCAGCTGCGTGGCATCAGATCATGAGGACCTTGCCATACGCCAAGTCACAGAGGATCACCGCAAAACACTCGTCGGGACCCACACGGAGAGCAGGTTCCGCGCGTTCATGTCGGAGTACGGCAAGAGCTACGAGACGAGGGAAGAGTACGTCCACCGTCTCGGGGTGTTTGCGAGGAACGTCCTGAGAGCGGCGGAGCACCAGATGATGGACCCCACAGCCGTCCACGGCGTCACTCAGTTCTCCGACCTGACCGAGGAGGAGTTCGAGCGCATGTTCACCGGAGTCTTGGCCGCCGACGAAGGCGGAGTTGGGGTCCAGGAGGCAGCGGCAGAGGATGTGGAGATGGCGGAGATTGATGGGTTGCCGGAGGATTTCGACTGGAGGGAGAAGGGTGCGGTGACTGACGTCAAGATGCAGGTATATATATATATGTATAGATGTATGTGTTTCACAAAAAAAATATTTTTTACCAAAAAATATTTATATGTATGTATGTATGTATATGTTGATCGTTCACTTATAATTTACATATGGTTTTTTTTTTTTTTGGTGCGTGAAGGGAGCATGTGGGTCGTGCTGGGCATTTAGCACCACAGGAGCAATCGAAGGAGCTAATTTCGTCTCCACCGGAAAGCTTCTCAATCTCAGCGAGCAACAGCTCGTCGATTGTGATCACGCCGTCAGTATATATAATAACTCTTTTCTTATTTTGATTTTGATTTTATAAAATCCAATAATAATTCTATGTAAATGAAAAGTGCGACACCAAGGACAAGAAAGCGTGCGACGATGGGTGCGGGGGAGGGCTCATGACCAATGCCTACAAGTACGTGATGGAGGCAGGCGGCTTGGAAGAGGAGAGCTCGTATCCTTACACCGGAAAACGCGGCCGGTGCAGGTTTGATGCCGGTAAGGTGGCCGTGCGATTGGCAAATTTCACGACTATTCCCTTGGACGAGAACCAAATCGCCGCCAATCTAGTGCGGCACGGCCCTTTAGCCGGTGAGTTTTGCTATTCGTTTGTTACAAGCTGTCTTTAAGTCATTTATCCTAAAATATTTACTGATTAGGGTTAGGGGTGGGTTGATAAGAATTAACACATGACCTTAATCGATATAAAATTCGAATGGGTATGATTTGTTGAAAACCAAAAAAATTGAATGTGAAATTGAACCGAACCTAAAAACCGAATTGTTATAGTTTTTTTTAAAACCGAACTAACCATATCATTCCTAATTAGAATGTCTCCTACCAATTCATTTAGGTAATTGTCATGGTCGATGAGTTCAATTGAGCATTTTCATTCATGGTAAAATATATTACATGTTTTAGTTTTTTTTTTTTTAATTATTATAATCCAGAAGATCACCAACATGTTTAGTGTTGATTAGAAGAAAACATTGGACTCGGGTTTTTGCATACAAAATGTATAGGTTCACAAATCGGAACTTAACGACAAAGTTAGCATAATTCTCGCATTGAAAGGTTCGGATTATCAATATCGAGAAACCGTAACTCGAGAAATAAGCTAATACCTCGAGGTTATTGCCTGTGTGGTGTGGTGCAGTGGGATTGAACGCGGTGTACATGCAGACGTACATAGGCGGAGTGTCGTGCCCTCTTATATGCAGCAAGAGGAGGCTCAACCACGGGGTTCTCCTCGTGGGGTACGGTTCGAAAGGGTTCTCGATCCTACGGCTCGGAAACAGACCGTATTGGATAATCAAGAATTCGTGGGGGAAGACGTGGGGCGAGAACGGATACTACAAGCTATGCCGCGGCCACGGCATTTGTGGTGTGAACGCCATGGTCTCTGCCGTTGTCACTCAAGTTTCTTCTTCTCCTTGAAAGTGGGGTTCTCTTTCTCGTTGATTTTGCATGATATCATATATAGTGTTTTGTGTCGGAAACATACATGTGTACTTTTGTAATAACATGCATATGCGACATGAATGGTTTTCTTCTTGAAATGGTTTGTTTTGATTGTATCATCTCTACTGCGTTCATCCCAACCATAGGTCATGCGTGGATGGGCGGGAGAACGTAGAAAGTGTAAGTGTTTGTATCGAAACACGCACACACACACACACATATATATATATATATATATGTATGCATTTGTAACCACATGCATAGATGACATGATGTTCATGGTTGACTTCGATGGTGTATGATCTTTGCTGCTTTCTTGCCTGCTATTGCTAATATGCATGAATTGGGGGAAGAATTTAGAAAATGATGGTGCTTGTGTTTAGGGATGATTAATTAATATAATGAGATAGAAAATGATGGTCTTCGTGTTCAAGATTTGGTTAATTAATAATTGAATTGATCCTAATTGATTCAATGAAAAAAAGGTGAGGTTTGTTTTATTAAGTTTAAACAGTTGAATGGTTGAAATTTGTTTTATTATAAGTAGAAATATATTTTATATACAAATTGAATTGTTATAATTTTTTAGAATTGAGTCGTTTTTTTTTTTGTATTGAAACACGTGTACTTTGTGTAACTTATTTATAGTATTAGAAACATTGAATTGAAACTAATGTCTAAGATAACTGTTGGGCCTTAAGGCCCGTTGGCGGAAATACTTCTCGGATTCATCTTCAATTGTTGCATCAAACTTTGAACCTCCGGATGACTACTTTCATCTTCATGTAGATTAAAAAAAATATGTTCTTCTCCCTCCTTTATTTGAAGAACACTTCGTATACCCTGAACATAAATGGCACTTGTAATCAGTGAGAACATTATGAAGGAATTCCTGGGATCTCTAAAGTGAATCCTATTCCTAAGAGATCGATTCTAGGGTTTGCGCAGCGGAAGTAAAACAAAAATTTTATAGAACCCTAGAACCATGCTGCTATTGAATCGTAGAAACGTTAGTTTTCCTTTGGGAAGGAGGTTTCGGGTTTTAACCCGAAACGCAGCGTTTCATCCCGGGAGGAGGTTTCGGGTTTTAACCTGAAACGCAGCGTTTCATCCCGGGAGTTAATGAAACCCTAATACGCGTGAAGACGAAAGTGTGGCGCGTGGCTCGAGGAGAAGTTTCGGGAGAGAGAGAGAAAGAGGAGGGCGATCGCGGAGGCGATCGTGAGGAGAAGAGAGAGAGACAAGGCGGCCGACGTTTCTCGGAGACGACGGAGCTAAGTCGACGGTGGTGCGGTAAGCAAAGGCCGCTTTCGGTAAGTGTCTCGGGTTCTCTTCTCTGGTTGTAAATCGGTGAGCCTCCGACCTTGTGTGGAGGGCCGCCGGGTGTATTTCTCTTCTCTGTTGTTCCTTCCGTATTCTAGTGGATTCGTCGGCACCGTCCGGCCGAGATGTAGGCCCGAGCTTGCTCGGTAACCGAACTCGTTAAACTCCGGTGTCGCTTCTTCTTCTTGCACGAACGAGCGTCGGAGTGGCCGTGAGAACTCGATACCGACTTCACAATAACCAATAACAAGTGTTATTGTTGAATCTTTCAAATTTTAATTCATAATACATTATAAAACACTAACACTTAACTTTTTACTCTACAAATAGGGCGGATCGGCGACGGTGGGAGTAGACCTGAAAGTCTCGGAGTCGCCGGCGGCCAGATCCATCGAGGTGGAGCGTCTGAGATCGAGACTCGGTGAACCAGGTTCGAACCCGGTGAGTCAGGTATGTTTTCTTGACTCGGTTCTTTATAATTTCCGCGTATTCTCCGTTTCAGAGACCGAGTTTCCTTGAAACTCGGTGAACTCGGCGGAGGAGACCCTGATTCCGGCGAAACTCGGTCCCGACTCGTCCGAGTTAGGGTTTGAGTGGAGGAATCGGGTGAGTCAACCACCGAGTCAACTCGGGTGACTCGACGGCTAGGGTTTACGAAATTAGGGTTTCGGATTAAACCCGGTTTACGCCGGTTTAATCGATCCAATCTCGGTTTAACCCGGTTTGGGTCAATCGAATCTGGTTCGAGTCGATCCAAGTCCGGTTATCGGCGGTCAGATCGGGCTTGACCCGGTTCCGTCGGTTCAGACTGGATTCCGGCCGGTTCAGTCCGGCTCAGACCCGGTCCCGGCCGGTTCAGACCGGTTCACTCCGGTTCGGTCAATTCGTTGACCAATTTGGTCAACAGTTGACCGGTTTAGGTCAAATCGGACCGGTTCAGGTCCGGTTTGGGGTCAATTGGACCGGTTTAGACCGGTACAGGTCAATCTAGGTTCGGTTTAGGACAATTGAGTCCGGTTTAGGTCAATTCAGGTCCGGTTTAGGTCAATTGAGTCCGGTTTAGGGCAATTCAGACTAGTTTAGGCTGGTTTAAGTGTCGGTTAAGGTCTGATTTGTCTGGGAAGGGCTAGAATTGTTCGGTTCAGACCAATAAGGTCTGATTGGAGGTGAATTAAGGCCGGTTTAGACTGGTTTAAGTCTAAGGTTAGGGTATGTTCGTCCAATTAGGCTAGAGTTAGACCGTCTAGGTCAATTGGGTCCGGTATTAGGTAAGATCAGATTGTTTTTAGGCTAATAGAGGTCTGTTTAGGATATGATTTATCTGGTTAGGGCTGGTATTGGTCGGGTTAGGATCTGAATTCGAGGTTTAGGACTAGATTAGATCGTTTTAGGGTCTGGAGTGTGTAATTAGGACTAGAACTAACTAGTATAGGGTTAGGGTAGTCCAAATGAGGTCTGATGGTGTCTGGTTTAGGGCATAATGGACTGGTTTAGGGTAGATTAGGGTCTGTAGTGATCGGTTTCCCCTGCTAGGTTGGTCTAGTACTCAATTTGGCTTGGTTTAGTGAAAATTCACTAGGGTTAGACCTGTTTAGATCTCGGTTTAGCTAATGTAGGTCATAGATTCCGGTTTCTAGGCTGGTACAGGTCTAAATAGGTTAGATTTGACTACGTTTAGCTGGGAAGGAGGTCGGGTTAGGCTTAAATAGGCTGGTACAGGTCTGATATAGGTCTGTAAGTGCTAACTAGGGTTAGACCTGTTTAGATCTCGGTTTAGCTAATGTAGGTCATAGATTCCGGTTTCTAGGCTGGTACAGGTCTAAATAGGTTAGATTTGACTACGTTTAGCTGGGAAGGAGGTCGGGTTAGGCTTAAATAGGCTGGTACAGGTCTGATATAGGTCTGTAAGTGCTATTTAGGTCTGGTTTAGCCAAATTTGGGTTAGTCTAGCTTAGTCTAGGTCTGATCAGTAGGTAATTAGGTCAAAATAGACTTGGTTAGGTCTGATTAAGGGTTTAGAATGTCTATAGAGACATTGTCTAGGTCTGATCAGATTAGAATCTGATTGTAGACTTAGATATTATCTAGTTTAGGACTAGATAGGACTCCTAAGTACCAGTTTTGAGTCATAGAGTCCGGTACATTGACCGGTTAGGTCTGATTAGGTGGGATTTGACTAAAACGGGTTGGTTTAGGGGTTGGTTA
>NW_010965122.1:1669562-1670508 GCF_000463585.1 Tarenaya hassleriana
CTAAGTACCAGTTTTGAGTCATAGAGTTCGGTACATTGACCGGTTAGGTCTGATTAGTTGGGATTTGACTAAAACGGGTTGGTTTAGGGGTTGGTTATGTCTAGGATCACTAGGTATAGGTCTGTAGGGATCGGTTTGGATCAGGGCAGGTCTGTAGGAGTTGGTTTTAGACATATATATGATCTGATCAGAAGTAAAGTAGGTCATATTAGGCTTATTTTAGGTCTGATTAGGTTGTTAAAAGTCTAATCAGGGGTTGGTAAGTCAATAGGGGTTGGCTTAGGTTTGATGATTAGGACTTTTAGGTGATTGACTAGGACTTAGGGTCATCTAATCAGGGGTTGGTCGACTAGGGTTGGCTTAGGTCTGATTAGGGTCATGTGGTGGTCTAGTCGGGACTTTTGGTCATCTAACTAGGGCTGTTAGGGTCTAGGTATCACTTGGGTAGGTCTGATTAGAACTTTTGTGAGGGACCGGGTAGACTCGGGATCGTAGGACTGGTTAGAACTTTGTTGGGGGCCATGTAGACTCGGTGTTGTAGGTCTGATTAGGACTTTTGTGAGGGACCGGGTAGACTCGGGATCGTAGGACTGGTTAGAACTTTGTTGGGGGCCATGTAGACTCGGTGTTGTAGGTCTGATTAGGACTAATCAGGTCTGTGTAGCCTTAAGTTAGGTCTTGGTTAGACGTAATCAGGTCTTAAGGTAGGCTGTGTTTCGAGTCTAATAGGTCGGTTAGGCAAAATTATGCCTAGGGTAAGTCCAATCAGGTTTGTGCGAGAGTCTAGGAGGTCGGTTAGGTAGAAATATACCTTGTTTTAAGTCCAATCAGGTCTGGTCTAGAGTGTGTTAGATCCGTTTAGGTAAGATGTACCTAGGGTGTTGTCCGGTTAGACTTGGTTTAAGGTCCGCTAGATCGGTTTAGGTTGAGTGCCTAGGTTAAGTCC
>NW_010965122.1:1670609-1686311 GCF_000463585.1 Tarenaya hassleriana
TAGGGTTAGAGCGTGTTTAAGCACGGCTAGGTAGAAATATACCTAGGGTTAAGTCCTCTAGGGTTCGGTCTCATCCCTCGTGTCATGTTACATCACTCCTAGGGTCGGTTAAGTCTCTTCCGGGTAGGGTCGGTTTTAGACTCTTGTTATATCGTCTTAGGATGATGGAGTTAGATTAGCTCGGTATACCCCGAAAGGGGTGGTGGAAGGACTAGGGTTCTCGGGCAAAACCCGAGAAATCGGTTTGCAGGAGTAGGCCAAGGACCAGGTGGAGTGAGTTGTTCCGCGGGTAGGTAGGGATACTACATGGAGGATATGTAGATCCCGGATGACGAGGAAGGGAGAGTCCGAGGTAGAAGGACATATGACCTCGGAGGAGTAAATCGAAGCTGCTTCGGTTCTCGGTGGTAGGTCAGGAGGTGAGGTCTCCACATTTAGGTGGAGCTTCCTCGGGTAGGATGCTCAGGAGATGATGTGAGCTGGGAGGTGTCGGGTCACCGGGTAGAGTCGGTGTAGGTTGGCGCTAGGACACTCCCTCTCGAGGTGGAGCACGTGCACTCACGTGTCTCTTATTCTCGGTGGAGCATCGTAGATGACTAGGAACGCTTCACGGGATAAAACCGTGGGACAATTCTAGTTGGCAGGTTAGGGTCCGAGGGTAGAAGTCGTATACCTATAGGTAGTATAGACTTCACGGGGATCCGGGCTAGGTATCTAGCGGGTTTCGGTAGTATGACTCAGGTTAGTCTCGGGAGAAGTCAGGATAGACTTAGGAGACGGGTAGACGTCGGGTGTAATCCTCAGGTTAGCTAGCGGGTATAGTCTTGGACTTTACTAGGAGGGTTAGTTGACGGTCTAGGGAGTCATACAACCGAGGGTAGCGTTTGCCGGTCGGGCAACGCGGGATAGGACTACGGTTCGAGTCTTATCGGGGTGAACGTTCTAACACGTTTACCGAGTGTTTCAGGTAGAGATGAGCTGATCGGTGGCGGGGATAAGGCGACGAGGCCACGAGGAGTCATCGACGGGAAGCTTGAGGGCGACATGTGACTAACTCCGCGACATCAGGTAAGTGAGGTAAGTCAGGTAAGTTACGCTTTAAATTCCGACGAAAGTCGAGGGATCGACGAAAGTCGATCGGTGCTGGAAACGGCGAATTCCACTAGTGTTTATTGTTTTATTTCCGGCTCTTTCTCCACCAAGGTGGAGATTGTTGGGCCTTAAGGCCCGTTGGCAGAAGAAAGTGAACCTTCCCTTTGGGAAGGAGGTTTCGGGTTTTAACCCGAAACGCAGCGTTTCATCCCGGGGGTTAATGAAACCCTAATACGCGTGAAGACGAAAGTGTGGCGCGTGGCTCGAGGAGAAGTTAATTCCAACCACTGGGGGTGTAGCTCATATGGTAGAGCGCTCGCTTCGCATGCGAGAGGCACGGGGTTCGATTCCCCGCACCTCCATTCTGTACTTTATTTTTTTATTTTAGTTGTAGATTGTTCTCAATCTTAGAGGTCCAATGAATATAAAGAAAGAATGACTCAAGGCCTCTACCATTTTTTTTTTTTTTTTTTTGAGAAGGCCCAAAACCCAAATATTATTAATACATGGGCATTGGATTTCATTTGGATCAGGGAGCGGTCTACACATACTCAAAAGAGTCTTGAATTTTTTGAATTCAACAAGGTGGGTATATTCCCTGATTGTTCCAAGGTACTCCAATGGCATCTTTGTAATATTGGGGGGAAAGAAATTACACTTCTTCCTCCACCACACGACTTCTAATATTCTTTTGCTTGGTTAGACTACCATACAAATACTGATTGTGTTACAAAAGGCAAAAAGTTTGCAATAAAATCCTTGTTATTGTGTATATATATATATATATGGATTGTTTTAGGAGACAAAGGGAAAGTTGATCTTCAATGATACCAATTCAAATAAAGAAACTGTACAAACAAAAAAATACGCATACAGAAACGGACGCCAATCTTTCTTCGCCAAGTCTCCACACACATCCATCCCCCCTCTCTCTCGCTCTCTCTGTTGGATGACGCAGTATGAGCTGAAGCTTCTCTGCGATCTCCCATGGACTCGCTTACGTTGAAACCCACGTTCACCTCTTTCTACCCATCTCCTCTCTTTTTAACTTCTATCAACAGATTCGAAGCTTCCACCGTCTCCTTCTGCTGTAAACCCCATTCCAATCCCATATGCCCTCAGCCTGATTACGGCACGAATCGTATTCTACGAATAAACCCCTATTTGATTTTGCGCTCAATCTTTCGGAGAATCAAGGGGCTCGCTTCGTCTCAATCCCAGAGATGGGTCTCCCGTTCTCAAGCTTACAGGGACGACACGGCGGCGTTCTCGGAGCAGTTCGCCGGAGATTGGGAGAAGCACGGCGGATTCGGTACGGCGCTCCTGAGCGTGACGGCGAGTGCCAAGGTTAAGATCAGTCCCTTCGTGGCGACTCTCGCGGCTAACCCGACGTTCGTGTCGGGTCTCGTCGCGTGGTTTGTAGCTCAATCCATCAAAGTGTTTCTTAATTTCTTCGTGGAGAGAAAATGGGATTTCCGGATACTGTTCGCCTCTGGGGGAATGCCTTCGTCTCATTCGGCTCTCTGTATGGCTCTGACGACCTCCGTGGCTCTC
Source organism: Tarenaya hassleriana (assembly GCF_000463585.1). Taxonomy (NCBI): domain Eukaryota; kingdom Viridiplantae; phylum Streptophyta; class Magnoliopsida; order Brassicales; family Cleomaceae; genus Tarenaya; species Tarenaya hassleriana. The sequence continues at coordinate 1,673,256 of NW_010965122.1, forward strand.
TGCCATGGAGTGGCAGATTCGTTATTTCCCGTCTGCTTGGGCTTTAGTCTAATCGTCATGTACGATGCCATCGGCGTCAGACGCCACGCCGGCATGCAAGCTGAGGTAAAGACATCGGTTTGGCTTTCTGTCTGATTTTGGTGTCCTTTTGTTTCGCTGGGTCATGTTCATGTTCATGTTCATTTTCGTCAAATGACTGTGGTCAAGCATTCGAGTTCTGAACTTTCGAGCTTCAGCTATTGGTTACTATCTCATAATGGAGGAGTTGGTAATGATTTCTGGTCGAAATTTACGTGAGACTCCATGTACGAGTTCGTACAAATAGGGGAGAGGATGGTTGGCCAAATCATGAAAATGCTGCTTGTACCAATATTCCTTTCTTTGGTTTTGTCTTTCTGTTTCATGTAGGAACACTGATAATCATAGTTCTCACACACTAAAAAAATGTTAATTTGGTGGCTAATTTTGCTCCAAGCTCTTTAGCTCAATCTTTATTTTATCCGGTTCTAAGTTAAAACAAAGTTGGTGAATTCATGGGTTGCTTGTGGAAGTTGTATATGCAAAGGCCAGGTCTTGTTTCCACCACATTGTGTCAGATTTCAGTTTCATAAGGGCTTGTAGTGCAATTTTCTGCATGGCTGAGATTATTATGAACTTGATACACTTCATTCATTAGTGTTGGTCCAAGAATAAGCTGATGAGCATCAAGTACCAATAGATGGGTGGACTGCCACTTCTGTAGTGCTCTCTGTTGTATTTCGAAAGATTCGAGGTTTAAATGAATCTGCTCCTACGATGAAGCCAAGAGAGTGAAACCCTTTTATCTGGGGAAAAGAAAAGGGTGTGTGAAGTTTTCAGATGCATAACCGTGAATGTGGAAACAGGTACTGAACTTGATCATAAGGGATTTGTTCGAGGGGCACCCCATCAGTCAGAGGAAGCTAAAGGAGCTGCTCGGCCACACTCCTTCGCAGGTTCTTGCTGGAGCAGTGCTCGGTATTTTGGTTGCTTGTTTCTGTTGCCAAGGCTGCCTCATTCCCTGATCCATCTCTTTTGTTCAAACCTTCCCCATGCTTTGATTATTGGCCTTTGTTCATTTGGTATTGGCCAACAAGATTCATGTTGTATTATATATGGTCTTCACCCATAAAGGAACTCCATTTTTGTGATTGCCTAGAACACGAATTGAGAGTTTCATCTGTCTTAAGTTATCTCCAGTTCTTTATGGAGTAGGGTTTCTATGTTAGAATTTGGCTCCCTTTCTTGTAAACCTCTGTCTTCATTCATTATGCTGTAGGGGTTGGTTTCAGTGACCGGTTCGGTTACTTCAATTCAATCGGTTTAGTACTGATGAATGTTATCACGACTTCTTCCCGGTTCAAGTCTGTGCACTGTGAGTTACCGGTTAGGTTACGATTAAGCAAGCCGGTATCCGGTTATCGGTTTGTTTTTCTGGGGCGGGGGGCCGCTTGACTGATGTGTTGATGATGATGCTTGATGATCCAATCAAAAGATGAAGTTGGAATTTACGTCTTTGCCCCTAGATCTTCTGACTTGCTTGCCACTTAAAACAAATCTAATCACCGTATTGTACGGTTAAAAAAATCAAACTAAAACGCTGTTCCCTATTGACCAATGAAATGTATTCTTAAATGTTCGATACGCGTCATCTACGCATCCAAGACGGCGACACGTGTCCGGAATCAACAGCTTTTCCCTTCTTCCCTTTCCAACTCTCGCCCCTGGTTTCCCGAGCTGCCAACGTCTTTTACGCCATTGGTTAACCCTAACTCTCAGATTTTGCTATAATTGGATCGTGGATAAAGCTCCTGTTCTTGTCCCCATTTCTCCTTTGGTTCTTTCCTCCTGGTAAGAATCCGCTCTCCTTTTATGTTGCGCATCGATTCGTTCGGAAGAGAACTTCAATGGGGTCTTCTGTAACTGGAGAACGTTCGCGAGATTGGCATCTGCGGAACTGGAAGAGGGTTTTCCTGATAGTTTGCGTGTTTGCTTTGGCATTTGATCCTCTGTTTCTGTATATTCCTGTATTCGAACGGGACAGATTCTGTCTGGCTTTGGACAAGTATCCAGCTATAACAGCTTGTCTTATCCGAACCATTCTCGATGCCTTGTATATGGTTCACATCTTGTTTTATTTAAGAGCTCCTTGTCAAGTATCTTTTAGAGGAGAAATGCTCGTTGATTCTACCGCTACAGCAGCTAAAGGACATCGCTTTTTCTACTTGATGATTGACATTCTCTCTCTTCTCCCTGTCCCCCAGGTGGGTGTGTTCTCTTCCTCATGACATTCACGATGGTTTCCATTGAGCAGAGAGTGATGAAATTCCAATTCTTGCAGGTTCTTGTTCTGTCTATCACTCCAAGGTCGAGGCTTACATCGTTGGTGACCAAGGAGATGCTGAAATGGGTTCTAGTCTGTCAATACGTACCCCGAAGCATCCGAATCTATCCTCTTTACGAACAAGTAACAAGAGATTCCGGTAGAGTGACAGAGACGAAGTGGGCAGCAGCTGCTTTGAATCTCCTCCTCTACATGCTAGCAAGTAATGTAAGTCTTTGCTCTCCTGATCATGTTGTGACATTGGAACAAGAATCGTTAAAGACAACACTTTGATATGATCAGGTGATTGGAGCTTACTGGTACTTGATCTCCATAGAAAGGAAAGACATGTGTTGGCGTTTCGAATGTGCCAAGATACCCGGATGCGTTCATGCAAATCTCTACTGTGCTCAAGCTGTTGGGGACAATGGTCGTTTCTTAAACGGGTCATGCCCATTAATCGACCCCGACCAAATCACCGACCCCGCAGTGTTCAACTTTGGGATGTTCACTGAAGCACTTCAGTCTGGTCTTGTCGATTCAAGGAATTTCCCCAGGAAGTTTCTCCACTGCTTTTGGTGGGGTCTCCGCAATCTTAGGTCTGTATATCCTAACTCTTTAGCTTTGAATCTCTAATCAAAGCCCAAGCGGACAAGAGTTTGTCTGCTCATCAAAGCTGAAATCTGGTCTGGAAGGTGTTGTTTGTATTAACTTAGACATGGATCTTCTTTACAAATATAGTGCTTTGGGCCAAAACCTGAAGACGGGCGGCTTTGTTGGGGATATCCTCTTTGCTCTCGTAATCTGTGTATCTGGGTTAGTCTTGTTTGCTCTGTTCATCGGCAATATGCAGGTAGTGCCCAGAGTTCTTTATGTCTTTCACAAGCTTGAGGTAATGAGATTAGAGCAGCAAAACATGATTTTGCTTAAAAAAAGATCCCTTTTTTTTTTGTGAACAACAGAAGTACTTACAATCAACAACAGTTAGAGCAGAGGAGATGGAGGAGAAACGTAGAGACACAGAGAAATGGATGTCTCATAGGGCGCTGCCAGATGAGCTGAGAGAGCGTATTAGGAGATATGAGCAGTACAGATGGAGAGAAACCAGAGGAGTTGAGGAAGAATCTCTTCTTCTTAGCCTTCCTAAAGACATCAAACGGGACACCAAACACCATCTTGGCCTCGACTTGCTCAGGAGGGTATGGCATTATTCTCTGAATTTACATTCACGCTTACCATTGATCAAGTTTCACCAAACTATCTGAAATTTTTCCAGGTTCCTTTGTTCGGGGTTCTGGATATCCGGCAGCTGGAAGCGCTATGTGTGCTAGTGAAGCCAGTGTTTTACACGAAGAACAGCTACATTGTGCGTAAGGGTGACCCGATTGAGGATATGCTTTTTATACTGAGAGGCAATGCGAGTTTCAGTTCATATCGCCTCAGGGCTGGTGACTTCTGTTGTGAAGAACTACTTGAATGGGCTCTAAGTCGCAAATCCTCTCATCTTCCCATCTCGGACAGTGAGATACAGGCTATAACCGATGTTGAAGGCTTTGTTCTGTCAGCTGATGATCTAAAATTTGTTGTTACTCGTTACACTAGTTTCCATGGCAGGAGATTCAAGAGCGTGTTCAGGCAAGACTTGATAACGACAGCATTCAGAGTTAAATTCACACGATCAAACCTGCGAAGAGCATTCTAAAGATCCCTGGCTCTGTTTTCAGGTACCATTCGGCTCAATGGAGGAGATGGGCGGCATGTTACATACAAGCAGCATGGAGGATACACAAAAGAAGGAAGCTTTCTATATGCCCAGAAGAAGAAGGCCAACGTCAAGGAACAACACTCAACCTGGGTGCCGCCGTTTTTGCCTTGAGGTTTGCTTCCAATGCTTTGAGAGGCGTTAGGGCAAGAGGATCAAACTACTGCAGATTTCCTCAGAAACCATCCCACTCATCCCAGTTTTAATTGGAGTCTCCTTTGTATCTCACACTTTGTCAGTAGATATTGGGTGGGTACAGTGACATGCATATAGATTCACCGTAGGATATCGATCAATGAGTATTGAGATCTTGAATAAAACTTTGGAAAGAGGGTTCTCATAATTGACTGCAGTACCATACGAGACGTGAATGGCCATGAAGTCAAAAGCGACGAGAGGAAAACGTTCATATTTTTGTTCACTGAAAAATGTTGTTGTTCCACCACATTGCACCAGTGGTCTAGTGGTAGAATAGTACCCTGCCACGGTACAGACCCGGGTTCGATTCCCGGCTGGAAGAGTGTTTTCTTTGTTGGGTTTCACGGCATAGACATCATCGCCCCCCAAGATAAGACAAAATCCCTAATTTGCTTCTCGAGGACAAGACCCACGGTCTCTCTCTCTCATTTCCCCTTCCTCCTGAACCTTTTAAACGACAAACAAAAGACCTGTCGTCTTGATTCCAAATTCGAAAGAGCACACACGAAAATCGCCAGGAAACGAAGAGAAAGACAACACCCTTTTTTTTTTTACGTCGAATCTTCAGATTCTCTCTCCCTGTTTTTTTTTTCTCTTGGCTTTTCTTTTTCTGGTAAAAAGGCGAATTATTCTATCTGGGTTTTGTTGTTCTATCAGGAGAATCTCACCTTTGATGAAAAAGTAGGAAGAAAAGGTCGAACCTTTTATCTTCTATGTCTGATTTGAACAGCAAATCTATTAATTACATGATCAGACCAACGGAGAGAACAAAACAGGAGCAGTTGAACTACGAAGGAGAAGAAGAAGAAGAAAGAGGCAAGGACACAACAACAGCTGCAGAGCATGTCTGTTTTTATATCTCACGCATGATATACCTTTGTTTAATTAACCGGGTGGCAATCAAAGTTCACATATGATTTGGGTCGATTTTTTCCATTTTATAAAAATTTATATCAATCGGTTAATATTTTATTTTCGGTTTATTTCAATTTTGGATTTTTATTAAACAAATTACATATTTTTAGAAAAAATTCAGTTTTTTATTTTTTTAAAAATTCGGTTTTATTTAGTTCGATTTAAAAAAAATATCGTTTCAATATTTTAGATAATTCGAATAAAAAAATACCGTATTTTTTTATTCGATACGATTTGGACACTTTCACCCATACCCTATTACCCTAACCCACCCCACCATACATAAATGAAAGAACAAAAAATAAAAACTGGATAATTAACTAAAAGGAATCACTAATTAATCCAATTTACTTCTATGCGATTTCCTTCCATTACTGTATTTTTAAAAAAAAATCTCAGATGATTTCTTAGCCTTGCCGATGACGTGTACCGGAGAAAAATGTATTTGTGTTATTTTCAATGTTTTTTTTGTAGAATAATAGAAGTGTCACATTCTGGATTTCATACTATTTATATATATGTATACAAAAGCTAATGAAATATTTTTTTAATTATATTTTGGTATAATATCATTCCATAAGCACCAATCATGGAGCATTGTAGTTGTAGCTCGGTGGATGTTTCCTAATCAAAACGAAAACTGATAATACCAACAAAATAATACATCATTTTTTTTGTGTATTTGTGCACACACACACACACACATATATCCATATATATATTGTCAACATTTGTTCATATTATTGATATCTATGTTATCCAATGTTTTTTTTATTATAAAAATGAAGATTGAGAATAAATATTGCCATATTTGAATACTTGAATCAATTATATATATATATATGAGTGAATGAGTGTATATATTTGTAATAGAAAACAAATGTTTTACGGAAAAGAATGCTTTAGAAACGTGTGTGGAGGGACTCTTGAATACCAAGCTTCCAAATTTATGATATATTTTTTTCCATAAACGAGATAACTTTTAGTATGATCTAAGAAGGTGAAAATATGTATCTTGATTTCTAATTTATTATTTTTGTAAAGCTTACGAAATTTTTTTAATTTTTTTTTTACATTTTATTAAACCATAAATATATGAAAAACATGATAGATTATTTTAAAAATCCACTTGAAAACGATATTAACCACATATATAATCATTAAGAATTATTATCCATAAATAATAAAACAAATTATGATAATTGATATAATAATAACAATAATATATTATTTTGATTCAATTTTTAAAAGTCGCATTAAAAAATATATTAGAAATTCACAAATCTCATGATGTGGAATATTATTGCGTATATTAGAATTGAAACATTAGAATTTCGCTATATACAAACAAACCCATTAGCTACATATCAAACTTATTTCAAAATCCAAATAAAATAAAAGAAAATCAGAAACCGATTTTCTTCTTTATCCTTCTATCATTCTTTTAATACCATTAAACATTCTAAATTATACAAGATACAATCTGTCGAACAATAACAAAAATCTATTAAATTTATTTCAATAAATGAATATTGAACGCTCATCTATACATTGTACCCTCCGCAAACGGTCGAATGAAATTAATCATCCATATATAATAACAATATCGATATCATTATTTACTTTTTTTGTTAGGCGATATTTTTTTAAAGTATGATCTTATCGTATATATCTTTACTATGTTTTGACAAAAAAACGTCGTAGCTGCTGAATTGGGCACCGACGGGAGCTGTACGACATCAACAGTTGTCGTTTCGGGCGAGTACTGTTGTTGATGGACGGTCCACGTCACTGTTGGTCCCGTGATCAACGGTCCATATTTCTTATCACTTTTCACTTCTCTCTTCTTTTCCCGTTTTGTCCATAAAATATATTTAGAATTTAGAATTTAAATATAATAATAATTATTTTCGTACAACAACCAATTCTAATGGCAATATAGCAGAAATACCCTTACTTTGCTACATAGACTTCACGGACTACCTTCCAAAACCCTAAAATTTTGGAAAAAAAATAAAAGAAACAAAAGACATAATTAAACCTCTCACAAAAGTAACGTGATATTCCTCTCTTCATTTTGAATTCATCTCTCTCGTTTTCATTCTTTGATAACTCTTCATTTCTTTCTTAACTTTCTCTCTCTACTCTTATATTTCTCTCAACTCTTTCATTTTTTCCCTTCTCATTTCATTTGTATACATAGAAAAACAAACGAAAAATGATTATTTCGTTGAGCATATCCTCACTGACGACCTCATATCTTCTTCTTGAGTCGGTCTAAGACAGAACAAATGACAAAAACTGAAGGTAAGTAATTCACTAATACAAGAGATTGGTTCGATGCATAAACTTTGTGTTTTGGGTTTGAGTTTTATGATTTTTAGAGTGAATCGTGTATTTTTTTTATGAAAATGAGATAGATGCATAGCAAATCTGTCGAAGAATATGCAAGAGGCGCATATTTAATGCCAAATAAATGTTTGGAACAATAATGGAACATATTGACAAAGGTACGTTACATTGGTTACACCGTCTAAAATTTAATTTTGGTCACACTGGTCACACTAGTCACATTGGTCACAGAGGTCACACTGGTCACACTAATCATACTGGTCACACCGTTTAAAATTTGTTTTGGTCACACTGGTCACATTGGTCACACTAGTCACACTGGTCACACTGATCACACTGGTCACACTAGTCACACTGGCAGTGGCGGATCCAGAAAAAATTATGAGTGAGGGCAATAATTATAATAAATATATAATAAAATTAATAAAAATATATTATAAAAAAATATTTATATTTGATCATTAAATTTTATAATTCTTTATTTTTTAAATATATTCATAATAACTTTTATTTATAATTGTTTAAAAAATATATTTTTCAATAAAATAAACTGCAATCACTCAAAAATTGATCACCAATATGATTGTTTAGAGCTATGTTCACAAATTTTGTTAATGGAAAACATCTTCCATCGTAGTGTCAACAAATAAAATCAATTAATATATTAATCAAACCAGCCGAAATTAAATTATTTTAATTTATTTTCTATTATCATTTTTAAAAATCATTATCACGTTATTGATAAGATCTTCTAATATTTGTTTAGCTTAATCAATTTATCTATTATTTTTTTATCAAGTCAAATAATATATATATATATATATATATATATATATAATAATAAATTTGCGAGTATCATCAAAATATAGAAATTGATGAATAAATAAAAAATAGAATTATTTAAAAGTCATAAATGAAAAGAATAATATGATCTCACATTTATTCAATTGTGTAATACAAAATATATACATGAAGAAGTTGTTATATCTAAGGAGATACAATTAAGAGAGATTCAATAATACAAGATTATACAAGATTACAATCAATTAGAAATAGATTTGATATACTAACATATTACTTTCCTTTAATAAAACTTAAATATTTTTAATTTAATTGTTTTTTAATATTAGATTTATACATAATATTTTTGAGAATTAAGAGAGAAAGATTAAAAAACAGTTGAAAAAAAAAGACAACATCGTAACTTAATTTTTTTAAAAAAAGAGAAATAAAAAAACAAAAGAGTGGGAAGAGGGGGCACAGGTAAAATTTTAGTGGGGGCCTCTTATATTATTTATCAAAATTTTTAAAAAATTATAAACAAATTAAAAATTTTAGGGGGGGCATGGGACCCCATTGGTCTATACGTGGATCCGCCCCTGCACACTGGTCACACCGTTTAAAATTTGTTTTGGTCACACTGGTCACACTAGTCACATTGGTCATACTAGTCACATTGGTCACACTGGTCACACTGGTCACACTAGTCACACTGGTCACACCGTTCAAAATTTAGTTTTGGTCACACTAGTCATATTAGTCATATTGATCACACTAGTTACACTAGTCACATTGGTCACACCGTAAAATTTAGTTCTGGTCACACTGGTCACACCGTTCAAAATTTAGTTTTGGTCACACTGGTCACACCGTTCAAAATTTAGTTTTGGTCACACTGGTCACACTGGTCACTTGGTCATACTGGTCACACCGAAAAATTTTAAAATTTACGCGAAAAATTTAACTTTTTGTGGTGGAGGGAGTTTTAAAAATTTTAAAATATTTAAATTTTTTCCTAGGGAACCGAAAACTGTTCTCTCTCTTCTGTTTCTGTCATTGGGACCCACGTCAATGGGTATTATGGGAATAACATAATTATAAGGGTATGTTTTGAACTAACTTTTTTATTTATTTTAGCAGGGGTATGCCTTGAAGTCTTTGTAGCATAATAGGGGTATTTTTGATAAAAACCCAATTCTAATCAACATCTAATCTAATAGATAAGATTTGAATACTAAATATATTGTAAAATCCTTTGATATTTAAATTACCAATCTATATAATTAAATTATAATTTTTATTAGAAATTATGATTTAATTGGATACATATATAATACAAAAATATTATCTTTATGTAAGTCATTAAACTTTTTAAAATTATTATTATTATTATTATTATTATTATTATTATTATTATGCTGATGATGACGATGATGGTGATGATGATGATTGTATATTTTCGTCCGGATTTATTAAAATACAAATGATATTTACATAAAAAAAATTAATATTAAAAATGATGTGTTTTTAAAAAAAAATCCAATGGAATATAAATAATCAAAACAATCATTTTTTTAACGTGAATGTTTTTATCTGTAAATGCAACGTAAAACTCAAATCAATATCAAAAGTCGGATAGATATAAAGTTTGTCAAATATATAAATAAAAAAATGAAATAAGGTCAACGCCCGCTATTATATCAAAACTACCTTTACTTTACTAGGGTGCAATCAGTTTAACTCTATTATAGATCACGGTACTAGCATTGATCATATAAAAAAGAATATTTTCTAAAATCTAGGTAGAAAAATAACGGTATTTTTGATAATGTCTCTAACAAAATTCTGAAATCCAAGAATTAGATAATAGGATGCTTTTAGTTCCCCCTCCGGCCTCGCCGCTCGCCTCCTCTACTCATGGCCTCGAGGGAATACGCCTCAATATATATTCGAGTCGTCACCATATTACGCGGGTACCCGAAACTCAGATTATTGATCATCATATGTGAGTAGGAACGAATATTCTTAAATAGAAACCCGAATATTTCAAGACTGATTTTGAATGACCCAAATAACCAAATACAAAAATAAAATGGAACCATAAACCCTAAAGACACTTTCCATTTTTTTGGGTTACGTGGAAATGTTCTCTCTCTCCCCCGTGCTTGTCGGAGCGCGTGAAGCCCAGTCGCCATAGAGAAACTCGCACGCGACGTCGGCAAACACAGTGGAACTGTGTGCGCACTTGTACAACTTTTATGTTCATGTTTTTCATATTTGTATTCTTGGCACGTTATGTGGCTTTACATATTTCTGTCTTACAATAACCCAAAAAGAATTTAAAAAAAAAGAAAAGAAAAGACAAGGGTTACTACAGAAGTGGGACATATCTAAGATGGAAGCAAACAAGTTATGTTACGTCAATCTTCGCAATTGTTCAATCAGACGGATTACTTTTTATTTTTATTTTTAACTTCTTCGCTGTTATATTTTTATAGATGTCAATGATGTAGATTGTAAATTATTTGTATATAACCTAAATTTGCCTTGCTATATAAAGTATATTTTTATTATGGGTTCAAATCCAAGCGTGGAAAGAAGAATTCACCTGAACTTTTCCGATTCTATGAAAAATATAATTGAATAAAAAATCTAGTAATAAATTTCTGAATTATAAAAAAACATGTATATATATATATAAAGATGGACTAACACACAAGTTTAACTTAAGTTGCACATCCCATTCTAAGTCACTTCCAAATAGAACCATATTGATTTATGACATAAATGTTAGAAATGTGGGATATAAAATGAACAAGAAAAGTAAATCGGGAACCGGATAACTCTTCAAGGCGTGATACATTTTCCTAAAAACGTTATTCTGTCCTATACGAACAAAGGATTTCCCGGAATACGTTTTTGAGATACATTGAAGAGAGAAGTGATCTTAGTTTGCTCTACTAAGAACACAAACACAAGAAATCGCAAGAAGAAGATGAACAAAAAGTTTTTGTGAGTGTTTTGTAAGAACAATCATAAAAGCGCTCTCAAATATCTCAAAAAACGAATTAGATCTGTTCTATTTTGTGTTAGGATGTCTAGAGGTGTTTATAAACACTCCAAATGTCGAAAGGTATGAAGAAATCAGAAGTTTTTTCCGAACGGTCGCGATTTTCCGTTATTTTCGAACTGCTAAAAAAAATGGGCTGCCCGCACGTTTTTCCGAGCTACCCGCCTGTTTTTCCGAGTTACCCGCCCGTTTATTCTCAAACTGCTCAGAAAAAACGGGAGGGTGCCCTCCCGTTTTTTCGAGCTACCGGCCATTTATTTCTGGGCTTTATTCCTCAGAAAAAACAGGCTGCCCGTCCATGTTTTTTAGCTGCCCTCCCGTTTTTTCTGAGATCACCTTTCACGTTCAAAACGGAACGTAAACTTTTTCGACAAATCCTTAACAACTTAGCCAATTCATGACACGTCTTTTACATACATTTAACTCCTCCACCATTTTGGGATTTCCTCGGATCTCATAAGTGAATCCTATTCCTAAGAGATCAGTTCTAGGGTTTGCGCAGCGGATGTAAAATAAAATTTTGATAAAACCCTAAAACCTATCATGCATAATCTTGTAGAAACGATAGAACGCTTACCTCAATCGATCCAAGGCTTGTATCAATTGATATGTTCGTCCGATCACTGTAGGCAGGAAGAATACCTTGCCCTCTACACGTATCCACACCTCGGGATGGATTCCAACCTTTGGAACTTGTATGCTAGGACTCGAATCTTCTATTCGATGATGTGCTTTGAGAAAACGAGATTTAGATCACTTCTTCAACCCCTTAGACTCTCCAAAAGGTCTCAAGAAGTTCTCTAGGTCGGCTTTCACTTGTTAGGGTTAATTTTCTCCTTTTGTTAAAGTGATTAACCTTAATTCCGGAATTTAAAACTAAATCTGAAACCCAGACCGAACGGACTGCTTAGTAGTCCGTTCGGTCTGGACAGTTGGTCCGTTCGAACCAGTCTTATAACTTGGTCCGTTCGGTCCGATGAGTCAGTCCGTTCGGTCCAACACTTGGTCCGTTCGGACTGGACTCTCTAGTCCGTTCGGTCCAACAATTTGGTCCGTTCGGACTAGATGCTCTGGTCCGTTCGGTCCACTCCTAGACCGAACGGTCCGAACCCCTTGTCCAGATTTTTCGACGTTTTCTCGTGCATTTGTCCTTCCTTGCGTGTGTGACCCTGTAGGCTCATTCGATATAGCAATATAACCCGAAATCTCTATTCTAGATATACAAGTCATAGGCGGTCTCTAGCAAGACACTATGACTACTATCTCGAATAGAGTTTGTTCGTGATCTTACGAACGCCAGTGATGATTCCGGTTGATGATCCTTTTGTATCACGATATCATATGTCGAATATAAGGCATGGACAAGCCACCTTACCTGATTCGACTGCTTTCTCGTTCACTGAGTTCGACTGTCTGAAATAGACGACGTTCGTCTATAGTGCGGCCACACATTTCTACAGTCTCGCTCACACGAGGGGCCCAGCGATATCTCTCTCTTTTACGAGAGGTACAAATCACGTCTTAACTATCTACAATCTAGCACATGATTCGTTTCGTACCCGATACACGCCTTTATAGTCCTCCTGTTACGCAGAACGTTTGACGTATTCAAAGCACACAACTCCTCATGTTGGATTC
>NW_010965122.1:1688603-1690228 GCF_000463585.1 Tarenaya hassleriana
TCTAAAGCGTAGCCCCAAAAGGACTTTGGAAGATCTGTCTGACTCATCATAGACCGAACCATGTCTAATAGTGTTCGGTTCCTCCGTTCTGACACGCCGTTCCATTGTGGTGTTCCAGGAGGTGTTAATTGTGATACAATACCACAATCAACCAGATAGTCAGTGAACTCTTGGCTCATATACTCGCCACCACGATCGGATCGAAGTGTCTTGATCGTCTTGCCAAGTTGGTTCTGTACTTCGTTTTTGAAAGCCTTGAACATTTCAAGTGTTTCATACTTATGTCTCATCAAATAGAGATAACCGTATCGACTGAAATCATCAGTGAACGTAACGAAATACAGATAACCTCCTCTAGCTGGACAGCTCATTGGTCCGCATACATCACTATGTATCAGATCCAATAACTCTGTCGCTCTCTGTCCTTTCCCTTTGAAAGGATGCTTTGTCATCTTGCCCATTAAACAAGACTCGCAAGATTCAAGAGACTCAAAGTCAAAAGAATCCGGAAGACCTTCAGAATGAAGCTTCTGTATGCGTTTCTCGTTTATATGGCCTAGACGACAATGCCAGAGGAAGGTTGGGTTTAAGTCGTTCGGCTTAAACCGTTTAGTACTCACGTTATAGATGGATGAAGTTGAGTTTGAAGGCTGATCATTCAAGACGTATAAACCATTAACTAGATAACCATTACCATAGTAAATATCGTCTCGATAAATCATCAAACTCGAGTTCTCAATTACAAATCGAAAACCATCCAAATCCAGACAAGAAATAGAAGTAATGTTTCTGCTAATCGCAGGAACATAGTAACAATTACTAAGCTCTAAAACAAGTCCAGAAGGAAGATGCAAATCGTAAACGCCAACACACAATGCATCAACTCTTGCTCCATTTCCGACGCGTAGATCCGCTTCTCCCTTAGCTAGCATCCTACTTCTTCTTAGTCCCTGCACATTTCCACAAATGTGTGAGGCACTTCCGGTATCCAATACCCATGAAGATATAGTACAGATGTTAGCCTCTATAACGTGGATACCTGAGGCAGAAGCTTCGACAAGCTTCTTGTCCTTCAGATCCTCCAAGTAAAGGTAATAATTACGCTTCCAGTGTCCAGACACTCCGCAGTAATGACAGTCACCCTTATCGGGCTTACGCTTGGGCGTAGAGGCAACTTTTGCCTATTTCGCCACCTTCTTTTTGGCTTTACCCCGGCGCTTCTTGCTGGAGTTTTTCTCAATAGCAAGCACAGTCTTGGGCACCACGATATCCTGCTAAGCCGATTTCAGCATCCCATGCAGTTCAGCTAAGCTCTTAGTCATCCCGTGCATATGGTACTGCATTACGAACTGGTTATAGTCATCGGGTAATGACATCAGGATCAAGTCTGCAACCAAGTCACCATCGAAGTTCACTCCCATACGCTCAAGTTCCTCAACATGAGCTCGCATGTTGAGGATGTGGGTGTTGACAGAATTGCCTCTCGGCATCTCTGTCTTCACTAGAGCTTTCAGCGTCTTGTACTTTTCAGTACGCGCTAGCTCCTGAAACATGGTCTTGAGCTGTTCGATCATATCAAACACGCTCTTCCCATCAAACTGCCTCTGCAGATTGGGGGCCATGCT
>NW_010965122.1:1690400-1697813 GCF_000463585.1 Tarenaya hassleriana
GGCATTGGCCGCAGGCTCTGGTGGTAGAGCCCCTTCCAGGACGTAAGACTTCTTATCGTGCTTGAGAACAATTCTCAAGTTTCGATACCATTCTAAGAAGTTCGTCCCGGTCAGCTTATCCTTCTCAAGGATAGATCGCATTGTCAAACTCGGTACGCTACCGGTTGACGCCATGTCCTACAAAAAAAGACAAACAGAACGTACAAAATAAATGCAGATTCTATTAATGATCAACTACCAGCTAGCCCATCATCAATCAGTGTCTACATATCTATGAACTACTACCAGCTAGTCCATCATCAAACAATGACAACATAGATGCAAAAAACGAGCTATATTCCTATACAGAAAAGTAACCCTATAATAATTTTCTATATGGGACTAAGATCCGTATTTCACATAAGTATGGATTGTTACACCCATCCTTATACTATTTAGGTAGACATCTAATGTCGATCACATCCAATGTGACTCTTAGATCCTCTTATGAGACTATGATATCAAATATCATTGCATACTCGTCTCATCTGTACCATTAAGTCTAAAGTCAAACCTGACGACTTAACCTAAGATAAACCATATTCAAGCTGTGGGAACCACGATTTCCCACCCTGCCTCACAAAGATAATCCGGCACGCTCAGCTTTGGCATGACCCGTGTTACGAATGATCGATGCCTTGACAGACGCTCTAGTAATGGGAGGTACACACTTAGCATTACATAAATAAGGGATTTTCGAAACCACACTTAGATCAAGCATCTACTTTCAAGCTATGAGAACCACCATTTCTCCATCTTGTCTCACCAAGATAATATAGCACACCCAGCTTTGGCATGGTCCATGACACGTACGATCAAGGCCTTGACAAGTGCTTTACTCGTAGAGCTCCTAGATCTAACCGGTTTCTGTGCAACGATTGTTCATAATCCGAATGGACAATCCAATCGATTATGCAATCTCAATCGCGAAGCTCCCACTCAATCAAACATATATAATATCTTGATTAAGTTACATACATTCATTCACTATGGACCATCCATAAGAAAGAATCATGTTATTCTGAATCACAGTTGATCGGTTTTAAGCAACGATTGCTCAAACCAGATCCGGAAACGCAAAATCAAATTTTGGTGAAGCGTCGGGTCCTAGACCGATCGGTCTAGACGGTTCGGTCTTCGAGTCTGCGTCGGTCCGTTCGGTCTAGAATGGTCAGTCCGTTCGGACTGACTCTTTAGTCCGTTCGGTCTGTCTCTTGGTCTGGACTCTTGCCCCTTCGGACCTACTCTCTCGGACTAGTGACCTAGATCGGACGGACTGGCTAAGCAGTCCGTTCGGTCTACTTACCTTAGTCCGTTCGGTCCAACATCTTGGTCCGAACGGACTGGATCGTCTAGCCCAGAGAAACGACGAACCCTAGACCGTCCGGTCCAGAGGACCAGACCGTTCGGACTAGGCAGAAAAACACGATCAGATCACGTTCTTCGTCGTTTCGGTCCCGATTCAGATCCGATTTCGACCCCGTTTTCGCCTGTGAACTCAGAACAGAAGCCTCTTGCATACTATGCAATAAAGAACATGAAATCTACCCTAGATCCATAATTAAATCATGCATAGCATCAATAGCAAACACGGATTCAAACAATTCAAATCCTAGAACGTGCGTGATCGGGTTCTAACAAAATCATGCAGAGCAACCAAGCTCTGATACCACTTTTGGGATTTCCTGGGATCTCATAAGCGAATCCTATTCCTAAGAGATCAGTTCTAGGGTTTGCGCAGCGGATGTAAAACAAAATTTTGATAAAACCCTAAAATCTATCATGCATGATCTTGTAGAAACGATAGAATGCTTACCTCAATCCATCCGGGGCCTGTATCAATTGATATGTTCGTCCGATCACTGTAGGCAGTAAGAATACCTTGCCCTCTACACGTATCCACACCTCGGGATGGATTCCAACCTTTGGAACTTGTCTGCTAGGACTCGAATCTTCTATTCGATGATGTGCTTTGAGAAAACGAGATTTAGATCACTTCTTCAACCCCTTAGACTCTCCAAAAGGTCTCAAGAAGTTCTCTAGGTTGGCTCTCACTTGTTAGGGTTAATTTTCTCCTTTTGTTAAAGTGACTAACCCTAATTCCAGAATTTAAAACTAAATCTGAAACCCAGACCGAACGGACTACTTAGTAGTCCGTTCGGTCTGGACACTTGGTCCGTTCGAACCAGTCTTATAACTTGGTCCGTTCGGTCCGACGAGTCAGTCCGTTCGGTCCAACACTTGGTCCGTTCGGACTGGACTCTCTAGTCCGTTCGGTCCAACAATTTGGTCCGTTCGGACTAGATGCTCCGGTCCGTTCGGTCCACTCCTAGACCGAACGGTCCGGACCCCTTGTCCAGATTTCTCGACGTTTTCTTGCGCATTTGTCCTTCCCTGCGTGTGTGACCCTGTAGACTCATTCGATATAGCGGTATAACCCGAAATCTCTATTCCGGATATACAAGTCATAGGCGGTCTCTAGCAAGACACTATGACTACCTATCTCGAATAGAGTTTGTTCGTGATCTTACGAACGCCAGTGATGATTCCGGTTGATGATCCTTTTGTATCACGATATCATATGTCGAATATAAGGCATGGATAAGCCACCTTATCTGATTCGACTGCTTTCTCGTTCACTGAGTTCGACTGTCTGAAATAGACGACGTTCGTCTATAGTGGACCACATATTTCTACAGCCTCGCTCACACGAGGGGCCCAACGATATCTCTCTCTTTTACGAGAGGTACAAATCCCGTCTTGACTATCTACAATCCAGCACATGATTCGTTTCGTACCTGATACACGCCTTTATAGTCCTCCTGTTACGCAGGACGTTTGACGTAATCAAAGTACGCAACTCCTCATGTTGGATTCCGTAGATATCTCAGGTCTTAGGATCCAATCATAGAACCTTCATATGAGATTCAAGTCATGACGCTAGTCCATGTGACAATCTCATGCGGGTCAATCCAGTATTCCGTTCTCCAACGAATACCTATGATTGTGATCATATCCAAATACTTATGATCATCTATATGATCATCTATCACACATCATACTAGTCTTATTATATCATTATTCCCATAATGATACATGACTAGGGAGTTTAGTATTGTTCATAACAATACATGGATTTCATAACACATCTAGTATGCAAGAACATGTAATGAATCAAATACTCTCATAAACCATAGAAAGTATCAATACGTCAAATGTATCTAAATAAAGGTCATAAACAGTACATCATAGAGCATTAAACCAACACACCATACTCTTAATACACGTGAAACATGAATCCTTTTGAGATATTCTAAATTTCCATTCATTTACTCTAAAAATACCAACAATCCTCCACCATTTTTAGAGTAAATTAAACAATGGCATATCAAGCAAATAATCACTCATCTCCACAATTCTGCGCATAAATGAAAGTGTCGAAAACGATTGAACCTACGTAATCCTAGTTGAGCTAACGCGTATACACACACAAAATCAATACAATTTCTTGTACTCCTCGACACTATATCGACCATGTGTGCATATCTCCTTCACAAGCACATAGATGTCGAGCCTCCAACATCTTGAAGCGGACAGCACTTCATGCTTGCATAGGTGAATTCTTTCAAATCGTGCTCTGTAACTAAGCACTTTGTCAAAGAATTCATTAAGTATAAACAACCTCTTTACGTTGCATACCAAGATGCTTACCTCGGGATGATTCACTTCTAAGCATCTACAACCACACATTAGAGGATTTAACTCATTGAACTCAAGATCTAACGTTGTATTAGACGTTGAGTTGAGATTCCTCTAATTGTGATTTAATCAATAGGCTCAAGACCCATCCATATTGTCATTTTGTGCAATATATCCCTCGACAATCTCTTAGTAAGAGCATCAGCCAAGTTTTGTTTTGTACGCACAAAATCCACCACTATGGCCCCGTATTTTATAAGACCATTCACATAGCTATGTCGTAAACCAATATGTCTAGACTTCCCGTTATACACATGGCTATATGCCTTAGCCAAAGTCGCTGCGCTATCACAATGTATTGTGATAGGCGATACCGGTTTAAGCCATAATGGTATCTCGAATACCAGATTTCTTAGCCATTCTGCTTCTTTTCCCGCATATGCTAAGGCAATAAACTCCGACACCATCGTCGAATCAGAAATGCAAGTTTGTTTCTTGGAAGCATAAGAAACCGTAGCTTCACTTAATAGGTAAAGCCAACCACTCACTGAGGCATGATCCTCCTCACTTGAGTTCCAACTCGCATCCGTGTATCATTCTAACACCGAAGGTTGACCCGTCTAGCGAAGACCGTAATTTATGGTCTGTTTCAAGTATCGAAATACTCTCCGTACAACATGCCAATGATGTACGCTTGGGTTACTAGTGTACCTACTCAACTTACCAACCACGTATGCTATGTCGGGTCTAGTGCTAGCCATAGCATACATTAAGCATCCAATGACACTAGCATATTCAAGTTGAGATACCAGTTCCCCTTTGTTCGCTACCAATTTAACATTACAGTCCATCGGTGTAGAAACAATAGTGTTATCGTAGAGATCAAAACGTTTCAGAACTTTCTCAATGTAATGAGATTGAGAAAGTGAAATCGTATCGTGATCTTTCATTATCCTAATTCCAAGGATAACATCCGCCTCTCCTAGATCTTTCATCGAAAATTTCGATGACAAGAATTCTTTTGTTTTCTTGACTTGCTCTAATTTCGTACCGAATATGAGCATGTCATCCACGTATAAGCAAATGATAACCCCATGACCATTCTTGTCAAACTTGCTATATACGCATTTGTCCGATTGATTCAGACGGAACCCGTTAGCCAATACCACATCATCAAATTTTTGATGCCATTGTTTGGGTGCTTGTTTCAACCCGTACAATGATTTGACTAACTTCACACTTTGTGTGCTTGACCCGATAAGACGAAACCTTCCGGTTGCTTCATATACACCTCTTCTTCACACTACAAAAAACACTCTATTTTTCGACGGAAATATCCGTCGCACAAAACATAAAATTCCGTCGGTATTTTCAGTTTGCGACGGACATCGACGGAATAAGTTCCGTCCGGTAATGGTTGTCGCAAACACATCCCGGTCGTGCATCCGTCGCATATTTGCGACGGAAAAACCCGTCGTAACTCAGTCGTTTTTTAGCGACGGAATATTCCGCCGGTAAACGCGACGGACTAACCGTCGCAATCTAGTCGATATGACCGACGAAAACTCCGTCGTTTTTCCATGGTAAACGCGACGGAAATTCCGTCGTTCAGTCGTCGCTCTCACCGACGGAATTTCCGTCGTATTTCCGTCGGATAATGCGACGGATCATCTATCGCATAATAGTCGCAAAGAGGGACGGGAGGATTGGTCAGATAATAGTCGCAAATTAGCGACGGCTTATAACGACGGATAGTTCCGTCGCTGCTTCGATGAGCGACGGAAGATATCCGTCGGATTATTCAGTATGCGACGGAATAATCCGTCGCAGAAGAAATTTTTTTCGAAAAAAAAAATAAAAAATTTCGTTTTAAAAAATAATTATACATTTGAAAATTGTTTTATATATTACAAATTGAAAAAAAAACCGAAATTGTTTTATATATTACAAAACTGAAATCTAACGAAATAAATTGTCCGGAAAATCATCGAGATTTTGGGGATGTTGCTCGTCTTGATGAACCGATGGATCGGGATTGACGGCGGGACTCGGAGCAGACGAACCGGCGGAATCGGTCGGAGGCATAAAACGTTGCATCATCTCCTCTAACCGAGCGATCTTCGCCTGAGCTGCATCAAACTGAGCAATCTTCTCCCGAGCAGCTACAAGTTCCGCAGAAGTCTCCTCGTGTTTTCTCTTCAACTCCTCGACTTCACGCGTCAGAGATACATGACGTACCACAGACGACGAAGATGCGTCACCACCCCCGAGCTGACTCGCCAACGCACCAATCCCGTAAATCCGACCTTTCGCATCGGGAGGAACGACCTTCAAAACAATATGTAAATAATATTTAAACTCTAACCTGTTATATTATTTAAAATACAAAAATTACCTCGAGATACAAGCTGTTGATTTCCTGCGGAGTCAATTGCGTTGAACCGCTGCTCTCGTCCATCGTCATTCGATCGGTAATCTTCGATTGAATGGCCTCTTCAATTTCTTGGGCACGATGATCTACGTACGTCCCATCCGATCGACGATGCGTGTCTTGTAAGACACGCAGAGCAGACGGTTGAACGCCTTCTTTCTCGGCCTAAACAAGTTATACAAAAATATTAGTAAAATTTAAAAACAAATAAATCAATTTTCACAAAATACTTACAATATTGAGAGCAACTTTAGCAAACGATCTTCTCCCCGCAGTGTGAGTTCCTGGGGCACGGTCGGAAGCAGACTTCGCCTTTCGATTCGTCGATGCGATCCGACTCTTCTCTTGAGATTCCTCTGAATCCCATATTACCTCGAGCTGCGCCCAGATGTCTAAACTAATCCAGTCCGGCTTCTTCCGCAAGAATTTCAACCTATAAAGGTTATCTCGCAATCTCGCACTGAGACAATCCTTCCACGCACGATGGACGATATCATGCACAGAAGGATCCCAGTAATAAGATTGCTTTAAACAATATGTGTTAGTTATTTAATACTAAAAAAGATATATTAAACAAAAAACGAACAAGTTAAGACAATACCGCAAAAGCAGCAAACCATCGTGCCAAGACATCTTGCGGGACCCGAGAGATGCTACGCCATGGGCCATGATAATCAGAACGGTAGATCGTTTTGATACTCTCAACCAACTGATCATTCCGATCAAACCTATGATATTCAAAAACATTAATTAAGTTGAACGATGGACGATTTTGATCGGAAACGAAAGTGGTGTTAGAATATACTTACCACAACGCTCCATCAACCGAATCAGGATTGATACAAGGTTGTTGTCGTCGACTCTCTGATGCCAGGATCTCTCTAAGAGAGATCCCAGCATAAACAGAGCGATGGCCGGAACCTCCGGCCTCAAATGAAGCCTGTGGAGTACCCTGGCCAGTGAAACGTTGATCCAACTGCAGTGGATCAGGGGTTCGTTGACTTTGGATCGCTGGTGATCCAACACCACGACCACGGAATCGAGTGTTGTTCCCGCTATGACTACCAGAACGAGAACTCAAACCACGTCTTTCGTGACTCATCTACAAAGTGGGTTAGAATTTCGTATCAAATACGTAAAAAAACTCTAAACCCCAAACGAAACCCCAAACGAAACCCCAAATACTAACCCTAACCCTAAACCCACCCTAAACCCCAAATACTAACCCTAAACCCTAAACCCCA